>NC_137216.1:5782508-5987508 GCF_949987685.1 Ammodytes marinus | reverse complement strand
AAGCCCTCTATTGCGCACATACAATTGTGCACTACTTGTCCATGCACACATACAGCATCCATTCTTTATCTGTATATTGCCCACACTCTATCTGCAGGCACGCACGCACTCACACACACGCACGCACGTACACACACACACACACACACACACACACACACACACACACACACACACACACACACACTTGTCCTCGTCTGTCTAGCCCATCCCCGCTGTCCGCACACAGCCAAATTCAATCAGGCACTCCTCTCACTGTCGCCATGGTGCCCGCTAGCGTGTAAGCAGACACACCCATCAGAATTGAACAGTGGGATTGCTCAGTGAGACTGTTTTTTTTTATGTATGTATTTTTGTTTTGAGTGGAAAGGCAACCCAAGCTATTGAACTGGTGTACATACAGGTACTTGGCTAAAGTTCATAAGCGCTTGGACGAGACACTTGAGTGGAATCATTATTAAGTACATGCTCCAGAAATAGATTTTTCACTTTCATTGCTGTATTGTAATCAGTTTGATGGATTGTTATTTCTCTAGTGGTCTCGGCTGCTCCCTTTACAGTCACATGCACAGAGCGATCATTACACACAGTCATGTTGAGAATACAGTGCTTTTAAATTAATGGTATCCATTATCCTTTGCAAAAGAAAGATGCCAGTGTAGTTTCAGCTTGAGGCTCACATGAAAAGGTATTGGTAGTAAAAAAAACCCTGTGCCCTCACATTACTAACCCTATTGATGTGTTCTTGTCATGGCATCACTTTACAGAACAGAAAGCGGCTATTTCACTGTGTAACACGATATTACATCTTGAATGAATGCAGCCCATATGGTGAATTACAGCATTGTGGTTTTTGCAGGCATCTAGTGCCATCGTCTGGCAAGAGAAAGACATGGCAGTCCAGTAGTCTAACAGAATGTGTGTGTGTGTGCGTGTGTGTGTGCGTGTGTGCGTGTGTGTGTTGTGTGTGTGTGCGTGTGCGTGTGTGTGTGCGTGCGTGCGTGCGTTTCTGTGTATAAGCAGCAGGCTCTGATCTTAGAGCAGCAGCGGATCCACCAGTTGAGGAACTACCAAGCCTCCATGGAAGCAGCCGGGTTATCAATCAGCTTGGCTGGACACCGGCCCCTGTCCAGGGCTCAGTCATCTCCAGCCTCTGCCTCCTTCCCTATGGTGGTACAGGAGCCGCCTGCCAAGCCTCGATTCACTACAGGTCTGTTATTAAGCATAATAACATGAGCTTACAAATAACACCATTAAGCCTAATGTGAAAATAATGTTTTTCTTTTTTGGTGTGTATATTCCAGGTCTGGTGTACGACTCCTTGATGCAGAAGCACCAGTGTATGTGTGGCAACACCACCATCCATCCAGAGCACGCTGGACGCATCCAGAGTATCTGGTCCCGACTGCAGGAGACAGGCCTCAGGGCACACTGCGAGGTAAGGCCAGTCACACATGACCACAGGGCTATGGCTAATGGCTGGAACATTAGGATACATTGTTGGAATGATTGTAGCATGGAGAGAACTAAACAAACTGACCTTCAGAAGTAAATTATAATCCTTCCTTCAGTAAATGTAATCTCTGCCAAAAGACAAAATTGAGAATAAAAACAAATGGCGTACTTATTTAGGGGTAGAACATACCCTGCATTCCAATCCCCATACTTCCCTACTATTAAGTGTTCCAGAAAAAGATTTAGGATGTCCCAATACATGCACGTCAATTGTAGTATGCTGAAAATACATAAATGCCCCACTAACAACAATAGCATTTTGGAGTATTCGTCTTTATTCTTGACATTTCTAAAACAATCTTCCTTATCTGATTTTTTTTCTCTCCTGTGGCCCTAAAGCTCTTCTGTACTTTAGTATGTAGTGTAGTAAAAAGAAATAGTAGGTGATTTGGAACGCAGGGATATAGTCATTTCATGTATGTCTTCCAGATGCCCCAGTACAAATATGTTGGACTCTTTACAATGCACAAAGAGCAAAGTTATTAACATGTCAGTGAGTTATTTTTCCCCTTATCACCTGTGTGTACCTGTTGTGTTTTAAAATGAAATGCTAGATTCACTACATACACAAATGCAAACGTAAATAGTGCACATCTTGCCTGTGTTCAGCTCTGAAGTGCAGGATGTTGCTATGACCAGAAGGGGGCAGTGTGTAGCCATTTTGTCTAGA
Source organism: Ammodytes marinus (assembly GCF_949987685.1). NCBI lineage: Eukaryota > Metazoa > Chordata > Actinopteri > Uranoscopiformes > Ammodytidae > Ammodytes > Ammodytes marinus. Next base: position 5,985,323 of record NC_137216.1, on the reverse strand, counting down.
TACTTGAGGCTTAACCAATCAATGCACACATTATGACGTTATGGCTTGAATATATGCACCACTTTCACCTTCTTACATTCTTATTTACTCATGCAGAGTTGCAGACACAATTGGACCTCAGTACATTCACTGCTTCTTCATGAATGCGAGAAATAGTATCAATAAGTGTAACTTATCCAACTACCTTCATGCAGCTCTATATTCTTAAGTAACTCGGGCAGTTTGAATGGTGAGTGCTGAGTGTTAACCCTACACCTTATTAGCCTTATCTCTTTAATTTTTTTTTTTTAAGATTATCAAGCTTTATTTGACAGTACAGAGTTGAAATGGGGAGACAGAGAGAGAGGGGATGATCCACGGGTCAGACTTGAACCCGCGACCACCTCAATGAAAGGCCGGAGCCAATATGGTACACGGTCTATCCACTACACCACCTGAGCGCCCCAGCCTCATGTGTTTCTATGTGTGTGTCTTCTCCTTCACCAGTGTATCCGGGGGAGGAAGGCCTCTCTGGAGGAGTTACAGACGGTCCACTCTGAAGCCCACGTCCTGCTCTACGGAACCAACCCACTGAGGCAGAAACTAGACTGTAAGAAATACACACACCAATAAATACACAGAAAGTCACACAAAAAACAGTTATCACTTGTGTGAGCCGATCTACTGTTAACAGCTACAGTGTACATGTGTAAGGAAACCTCAAAAGAAATCAGATCACCACCAGCCATGCCTGTTACCTGCTGAACTGTGGAAGCTTCGACACTTAAAATGAACGGGTGTTAAACTAGATAGTAATTCTTCCACAAGGCACTTTACTGGCTATAGGTTCAGTGCACAGGTGCAGCTCAAGACAGACAACACACTGTACGTATCAATTTACATGTTGACATGGAACAGCAAGTGTGTCCATCTGAGCAGAATAAATCTCAGACTTAAGGCCTTTGTGTGAATGCCATGACTCTGCAGCGTCTGTTAAAGGAATCTGCCGTTAATGCTTAAACCGTGTCATAACAAAATGTCCACTCTAATAAAGTCCTGGAGGTGTTACGATAAAGGTGAGGGCCCCGTTGAAGCTTGTTAACTAAAAAACGTCTCAGAGGCTGCTCAGTCACTTAGGGCTGCTGGCCTTAGTGCAGGTGTAGTGTGAGAATCTGAGTCCCTGCATGTCCGTCTCTATGCAAATACCGATGGTCCTTTTCAGCTTCTATTCCAGTAAAGACATTCATTCCCCCTATTGTTACTGCGCGTACACAGAATGACCAGATACTGCTGGGTAGCATTCAGGTGGCTGTGCCCACAAACAGAACTAAGAATGGAGAGTTAGATAATACAGCTCAAATGCAAACTGTTGTGAACCCCACAAAGGTGGCAACTGGCAAGTAGTCAGAAATTAAAGTAATCATGGACACTATATACAATATCTGTTCAGGGATATCTGTTTAGGGCCAGTTAGCTGGTGGCTGAATGGGACCTGGACCTTTTTAACCTTGGTAATGTGAGGGCCAGGCTCTGTCCAGTGAGTGCAAAGGGACCTGCTGTTGTTGTAGTCATGACACTTTACACTAATCCAGTTGTCAACACTCAATTTTGATCATTTTCAATAATTTGTCAATTTGTGAAAGTTAAGTTGTTACATTGTACCATGTCTTTAAAACATGAACTGGTAAGGCAATAGAGTTCAGGATCCATTGAAGTAACAACTCTAGGCTGTTTCAAATAAAACCTTTTGAACACACATAAAAAAGGTGTTGTCATTTAGTGTAAATCTTTCATTTCAAGCATAGCTAGTGTCCTGTTTATTTCATATGTCATAAAACTGAAGTGTATTCACTGATTCATTCCGTTCCCAATGAGGAGATTTCTTTCTGGCTAAACAACTCTGGATCTAGACTGAAGACGGACAGGGTTTGATTATCGGGGCCGGAGAGAACACTTTTCCCCCCCCTTCACCTCGCCCAATTAAAGCATGGCCCTGTATACTCTTGCTTTTAGATTAGGTCAGAAAAGTCAAATGCTCAGTTTCCTAGGGGTCATGCAGCCCATTCTGTGCATGTTAACATCCAGAAAGTTACCTTTTCACCCAGTAACCTCTTGCTCTTTATTTCTCTGTGTTCGTTATCACTCTATCTAATTCTCTCGCTTTCTTTTCTTTCTTTTCTTTTCTTTTTTTTGCCTCAGGTTCAGTGAGTCCCATGTTTGTGAGGTTACCATGCGGAGGCATAGGGGTAAGTCCTTCATTTTCTCTTCACAGAGTCCTGCTTAAGTCATTTTGAAAATATTCACCATGTAATTAAGTATTTGGTAATTTGTGAGCCTGATATCACTTGGAAATTGCCAGTATTAGTCACGCTGGGTCTTTCAGTGGAAAATTGTTGTAATGGACTGTTATGTTTTTTCTTAATCTAATCAATACCAAACTGGCACTGCTCCATCAGGCTCTCGTTAATGAAACAAATAAGCATAGTTTTAGCACCATCAAATAGCAGTGTAATAACTGTGTTTCCCTTTGCCCAATCTCTCTCATTGCCCCCTGCCTACATAATGGTCCCAGTTGTTCTCCTTCCAGCAAACAAACACGCACGCATGCACACACACACACACATACACACAAACTTAACACACTCAAACAAAGGAACGCACACACACACTCACACACACAAAACACCGCCCCTCAAGGACCAGAGGCAACAAAAGCTGTTGCTTGCCTTTCCGCTGTGTTTGTAATTGTATCCAGATGTTTTCGGCATAAGACCTCTATGTGTGTGTGTGTATTTGTGTGTGTGTGTGTGTGTGTGTGTGCATGTGTGCGTGTGCTTATGTGTTTGTGTGTGCCTTGGTATGGTGGGGGGTATGTTTTTGTTTGTATGCATAGCAGTTTGTTTGGGGATGTTTTTGTGCAAAGGCAATGATTTAGGTGGTTGTCTCAGAGTTGGAAGGGCTGTCTTTTGAAATGGATCTGTTAGAATAGGGCTCACACCTGCATGTGTGTGTATGTGTTCTGTTGTCTTTTTCACAATGTTAAAGATTTCCAAAAAGCCAAAGCAGCACCCACCCACAACTCTTTTACATGTCATTCAAACCTTCTACTCCCCCAGCCCCCCACCCCAGCTGCTTTGGTGGGAACAAGAAGAGCCAAGGCTCCACGCTGCTCTGCTCTTTATAATGGCAAATGGGTCTAAATTGTTGTCTTCCTGTCATACACACACACACATACAAGTCACACACACGCACACATTTAGAGGGAAGAGGGCTGAAATTAGGCTGTCAGCCTATGGAGAACTATCATTCCATCATACCAGCACGTTCCCACTTTTACTACCTCTCTCTCTCTCTCTCGATCTCACACACACACACTCGATCCCTTTCACTTTTTCCTGACTACCTTGTGTCCCACTACTGGCTCGAGGCAAAACTAACATCAACTTGGGAAATACTAAAGCACGCAGTCTCCACATGCTGCTTTAGAACAGCATCTGTTTGTGCTCATTAACCTGACTTGTGTATATGATTCAGTTTCCCATTCACTCACTCACTTAGCTCTCGTTTGCTCGCTCGCTCAATCACTGACTGGGCTGCTCACAGCATCGTCCACCTTCTCTCTCTGCACATTAAAGCTATGGTGCGTAACTTTTTCATATGAATGAATGTCGGTTTCATTCAAGCCATTGCCAAATGGGTTGACACAAAAATCAGCTCCACAAAACTCTCTCGGTATTTCTCAGTGTGGCAGCGTTTACAAACTGGTGCCGCCCCCTGACACTGGCACAGCTCAGAAAAGTGCCCAAGAAATGTTTGAGTTGTTGATTCTATACTGCTAAGGAAAAACCAGGACGTACAGCAGAAGGAATGAAATCCATGTGCGACCACCGAAAGCTTACCTCATGTAGATGCGCCAACAGTGTTGTTGTAATTACTCAAGAATTCCTCCTGGGGGCGACATAACTTACACACTATAGCTTTTTTGTCTATGGTAATTGCACCACAGTTTTATTTCATGACAACGTCTTTCTTGGCACAACTTAAAAAGAGCCTTTTCTTTTTTCTTCCCCTGTGGATGTTATTATGTGGATCCCTCACGTCACTAAAGACAAGGGGAAAGTTAAGTGTGCCGGCTGGCTGCAAAGCTGTGGAGTCGCTTAACACACTGTCTGGTTGAAGGACAGGAGTGTGACTGGGTGGCAGGGGGTTAACACACCGCTAGGCCTAGTAGACTTGACTGAAAGGCCTTCAGTGTGGATGAAGAGGCCAGCTGTCTGACAGTGACTGGCAGGTTAACCTTAACATATCCACAGTAGAAGAGCCCCAGCATTCACAGCAGAAAGCCCAGCTAGTATAGAGCTTTGGCAGCGGCCACTCGGCACATGTGTGTACAGTCCAAACACACTGACACACAGACAGACCCTTCCTTTTCTTCTCTTCCTCTGCCAGCGTCTTTCTCTGTGTGTTTATCATGCGCTCCATCTGCCTGCAGTATCTGCCATGCCTGATGGAGGGTGTGTATATTATCCTATGCACGGCCCTGCTTACAGTCAATCCCATAGAATATTGTGGTCCGTTGGGCTTGTATGTATGTGTGTGTGTGTATACATGTGTGTGTGGAAGTTGTGTTGTGATTGGGGCTGAGCGTGCCTCAGCATTAATAAGGCCTGACCGCTGAATGGTAAGCCTTTAGCGCAAACCAAACATTCAGGAAAAACACACAATCTGACATACAGTCGACTCTGAAATCTTGTTTTCCCTGTATACAATAAATAAATAAAATCAGAATAACTTCAGAATAACATCAAGTTGAATTGATATCTATAATCTAATGATACTTCAGACAGATATTAAGACGGATTTGTTTCCAAACTGACGTATTCGACACTTTGAATTTGGCAGAAATGACGAAATAAGGCAGGATGAGTAACCCACTAATTATTTTAAAGAACGCGGGAGATTTTATGTATCGATAAACGGCTCGTAACACAGCGTCATCTAACATCTGCTCCTTCTAGTGTGCAAAAATCAAATGTTGAGAAATGTCTGTTCTAGTACGTGCAGGTTTGACCATTAGTCCACATGAGTAAGCTTCTAAATATGTGTTGCTGCCTCACGCTTTCTCTTTCCCTTTTATTGTTTTCTCTGCATGTCAGGGAAAACATTTTCCAGCTGTCCCCTGAACGGCCACTTTCAAAGACTGACTTTGATGCTGCCAAATGACACAAAATAAATGATTTCAAATGTCCTCGCTGTTTTTAATCTGCTCTCAACATTTGAAGTAAACCACGCCATGCAATAGTCCTAAATAAAAGACAAAACTGAACAAAACAAATTAGCTTTTGTTGCTTATTTTTTTCAAAATCTGCCACAGTTAACCATGCCTCCACCATGTGTGTGTTTACAGGTGGACAGTGACACCATTTGGAATGAGGTCCACTCATCCAGCGCTGCTCGTCTGGCCGTGGGCTCAGTGGTGGAGCTGGTCTTCAAAGTAGCATCAGGAGAACTGAAGGTTGGTTCACATGATATGTTCAGTCCATTGAGCGTGGAAGTAATGGCTGTTGGCTGGAGGGGGGGGGATTTAATGATTCTGGGATGTTGTGTGTTCATCATATGAGGCTAATTCACTGTAATAACCTTGAGAATTTAGGATGAGATGCAGCCAATGTGGAAAAAAGTCCACGACTAAGAGCTTTGATTTTAGTGTGTCTGTCAGGTTTCACTGCCATGTTCCATTTGTCTCTATGCACATGGATTATGTAAATGTTTATTTGAGAATAAACTTTGTTACATACCATCTCACAGTACTGTACAAGCCATTTCCACAACCACACACTGAAAGCCCCTTTTCCAGAAGCATCCATCTCAGAGTCTGGTTAGCACCTCCCAGACAGACACCCCCTCCCCCGTCATGCCTTGCCCAGCAGCCAGCCAGCCTTCCTGTGTCTGTGGCCCTAGCCGCTTACTGTTTGAACCCAGCGGGGAGCCCCGGCACACGGGCACTGCAAATGCCAACAGTCACCACTAACAGGCCTGCTTTATTAGTATTACACCACAGCCACCTGCAGAGCAGCCTTCACACCTAGCCTTAGCTTAGCACCAGTTTATACCTCGGACTAATGGCCTTTCTCTACGAGAGACAGTATAGCAAGGCATGCTAATACCCACATGGATTATCGCTATGTGTTATAGCATTAAGTACGTCCGCTACATGTGGGCATTATTACCATGAAGAAATAATGGTCTGGTGTTTCTTTATAGTACATTGTTTGATGGATAAAATCAAAGCCTCAAAAGAAGTGGATTACACACCCCATGAGGAGAAACCATACCACAACCTGAATAATATGGATATACTCCATTGAGGGTTAAGGTTCACAAGTATTGACTTGCTCTGAACTTAACCTGATGTTAACACATAAATGCACAACGCACACACACACACACACACACACACACACACACACACACACACACACACACACACACACACACACACACACACACACACACACACACACACACAGAGATGGTCCTCTGAGGATCCTCCACAGCGAAATGACCAAATTCCACCTGCACTAACAACTCTCTGAACTCCACAGAATGCCATAAATCTACTCTCTCCCCACACACACACACACACACACACACACACACGCACACACTCACACATGTCTGCCTCTACATCTGTTGCTCCATTTCTCTCTCTCCCCATGTCTATTTCAATACATTGTGATTGTTTCCTTTGGGGCAGAGAAAGGATCCAGCTCCCCTTGTCTGTCATACACCTAGCTACAGTACATACTGTATTATGCAGCCTGCTTTAAAGCAAGTGTCTTGAAAGCAGCTGAGGCGGTTGTCTCTACAATAAACTCCCTGCTGGCTGCTAATCCACAGCAGCTGACTCAACATCATTAGCGTAGCCTGCCTGGTTCTACATCAGGCCCAACATCTATCTAGTGTGTCCCCACATAGCAAGGGGGAGCCCCAACAACTCTCACAGGGTCCCTGCCCTTAACCGAGAGCTCCCCTTAACTGACCCCTGTACGCATCTGTTTCTGTGTGTGCAATCAGTATGTATGACTCTTGTGAATAACTCTGCCTTTGAACAACTATTTAAAGAGCAATGGTTGTGATGGGATTAGCTTTGGTAATGGGCCAACACACTTTATAGAAGTGAGGTAATCGGATACGTTTCATTTTAGTAATTGTTTAAAATGTGCTGTGTGTTTGATTGTGTTTTCCTCCACAGAATGGTTTTGCTGTAGTTCGACCACCTGGACACCATGCGGAGGAGAGCGCACCTATGTGAGTACATTGGACATTTGACCATGTGTATGTAAAGTATGTGATGTTCTTTTAGTTAACTCATTGATGACTATGGCAATCTAGGATGCATGTCCTTGATGCCTGAGGGTTTTCTGAAAAAATAGTATGAATTGTAAAGTCTACCAAAACCTTAATATCTAAGCCTGTGTAGCACATAGAAACGTGAAATAAAATACATTTAAAAGTGAAGGTTCACAGGTTTTATTTAGACATGCTCCCTTAGCGCTTACAAACCAACACAGTTTTCTAAAAATCGTCAAAATTAGATGGGGGAGAAAAAAAAAATATATAAATATTTAAAAATAATGTGCTAAACGAGGTTATAATCCTGCTTCCTTTTAGCATGGATAGTAGTGACTGAGTGTGCAGTGGAGGGATAAAGATAGACAGATATAGGAAGGAGAAGATAGCTTTATTTTATTATTTAGTTCAGTTATCACTGGCACCATAAATCCGACTTCCCAGTACAACTGGAACGCAGACAGACTCTTGCTGTCGGGAGCCGACCAGCTGGTCCAAACGGCTGTATACCACGGAGATGAAAACGAAACTGAAACTTAACTATCGCCTGGCTGGGTTGAATTTGAGTTGGAGCAGCAAAATATAGCCTAAATTCATAAATATTGTTAATAAATAGATGCAATGTGTTGTGTGATTTTCGTCGGTAGCCTATAGTAGACCTTAATTCTGCGCTCCGAACGCCACTAACTGTTCTGTAATACACTATCGCCGACACAGCTGGCGTATTTTTATTATTATTTATTTATTAATTTTTTGATTGGCGTGATTTTCGGCAAACCACACATTTTTTGGGTGGTCACGTGGTCCTAAAAAATCAACAAAACCCACCTCATGTGTATTTGAACCAATGACGGTGCATTCTATGTTGCACACGCCATGAAAATGAGATAAAGTAACAATGCTGCATGACGCAGCATCAGGCAGGAGATACAATGTGGCATCGCGCAGCAGCCGTCATCAATGGGTTAACTGTGATTGTATATTAAATGTGCTCTACAAATAAATAATTTCAGAAAGTTAATAGCACTATCTGTCTCCTTTTAGGGGGTTCTGTTACTTCAACTCAGTGGCCATAGCAGCCAGGCTCCTGCAGCAGAGACTCAACGTCAGTAAAATCCTCATCGTAGACTGGGTGAGTTCCATTTACCACACATCGGTTAGCTTGTTGCTTAACCATAAACTTGATTGCCATTGAAACATGGGTGTGCTTAAGATATTAGCTTCTGTACAGCTACATGTTTTTTTGTTTGTTTTGTGTCAAAAGATTTGTTAAGCAGAAGTTTAAAAAAATGAATTTGTCATCTGACAAAAGGACGACCCTAACCCTAACCTTTTTTTTTTTTTTTTTTTTTAATACTATAAGACAATATTCCTGCAACTAAGATTATATTTTTGCCACTGGGTCAGCAACAATCCCAAGGTGCATTATAGTGCATTAGTGCAACAGCCACACACCTGTCTACCGTGCTTGATTTGAGTTGGAACTAAGGGGTTAAAAAAAACTGTCTATTTAGGTCAGCCACTGTCCCTTCGTCAGTATGACAACGCCTGGGCCATGTCTAGGAGCCCTGCTCGTCCCTGTCTGCTCGTGGCCAATTCCAGAATCCTTTGAAGGGCCTTTTCATTTCCTCTCTGTCTGTCACGGGGGACTTTATAGTGCCGCTAGAAAACTCATTGTCATGCCTCTCATGGCAGGGACATTTTTAGGCTTGGGGGATTAAAGCATTCTTGGGGATATAGACAATGAGGTCATTTTCATTGATGTAGTGTTGTTGGCAAATGTGGATAACTATTGAAGTGGAGTGTTTTTTTTTTATTGAATCCTGCTGACCATCCCTTTGTTTGACATCACACTAGACGGCAGCTGAGACTTGACTTGTCTCATTCACTTGATCTTAGTGCAGGTGCAGGAGTGGACAGGCGTATCTCTGTCAAGCTCATTCATTTCACCACATCATCTGGTATACTTTTGGTGATATAAGACAGTTTCTCTTACAGTATGTCAGTTAATGTTTAAACCGTACGAGTCAACGGCTACTGATGCTCTTATCAACATACATTCTTATTTCCCTTCTCTTAATCACTCATTTCCCCACACATTCTGTATAACACTGTGCCCTTATCTGTCCCTTTTTGGTGTTTTCCAGGATGTCCACCATGGTAACGGCACCCAGCAGGCCTTCTACACAGACCCCAATGTGCTCTACCTGTCACTGCATCGCTTTGATGATGGGAACTTTTTCCCTGGCAGTGGAGCACCTGACGAGGTGGGAATAAATACCAGTCTGTCTGTCTCTCTGTCTGTCTGCCCGCCTGCCTGTCTCTCTGTCTGTCTGAATTTACTCAATCAAAGTGACCCAATGGTGCGTGTGTGTTGTAGGTGGGCAGTGAAGCAGGTGTAGGCTTCAATGTGAACATGGCCTTCACTGGAGGACTGGAACCTCCCATGGGTGATGCAGAGTACCTGGCTGCATTCAGGTAAGACAATGATAACAGCTACTAGTTGAGATCTTGTATAGATTTACTTTCTTCTGAAGCTAAACATCTGCCTGAAGGCGTCTTGGAGGGAACACTATGCAGTGCGTATTGTTGATCTATGATCCACTGTGGACTGTTCATTTTGGTAGGGAGCTCCTCCTCATGTCATAGGTCCACTTTCTGGACACACACGCACGCACACGCACATGCACGCACACGCACACACACACACACACACACACACACACACACACACACACACACACACACACACACACACACACACACACACACTCTCATACACCATAACAAGCGTAACAGGATGGACTCACCACAGACATGAACGTGTCTCCTACACGTTTGTGCTTGATGCGACTGGTATGGAGCAGGTCTGGATTGCTTCCAGAGCTCTTTGAAGATAGACCCAGGTGTGTGACTGTGTGTCCTCCTGGCTTGAGCCAGACACATCAAACTGACAGGCCCCTTGTCTTCTCGCATCTTCAGGCACGCAAGCCCCCGGAAGCACATCTTATAGTCGCTTAATGCAGCCCAGACCCCTGGTTCCCCCCGCTCTCCCTCTCTCTACTTTTTATAATCTCCCTTCCTCATCCATTTATCACCCTCCTCTTTGTACCTTTGTGTGTTTATGCACTGATGACAGCCACCTCATATACATATGATATACTACAGACAATATTGGTGCACCAGTGAAGCTCACTCTCATAGCGTGTACTCTACTGTTACTTGTCACTGAAAATGGTTGAACCAGTGTGTAGTCTAGCTGTGACTAGTCTGTGGCATTGTATGTTAATGTATGGCTGACAGAATGACAATACATTTGAATTGTTTAAAGTGGTACTCCAGAAATGTTACATTGTATTTCCATACATTTAGTGGATCCTCAAGAGACAGATTTTTTTTTAAAGAATGGTCACTAAAAATGTATTCAGCAGAGGTTGTGAGATCCTGACTTTTAGTTCCCATGTTGAATAGAATAACACTGGATCCTGCAGTGATTCCAATTCTGCAACTCGAGCATATTTCATTTGACACTTACTGCCTCTTAAATCCAAACACCACACCCCCAGTTCATAATGTATTTATTTGGGTTAAGAAATGAAAAAAGATTAAAGTCTCAAGCCCAAGCTGTCGTACTATATGGAATGTAAAGCCCACTGAGGCAAATGTCTATTTGTGATATTGGGCTAAACAAATAAAACTGATTTGATTTGATTTGATAACCTGGATGCTTGTCAGGATTCAGAGGCACAGAAGACATTAAACTGTTTTATCAGGCTGTGTACTACATGTGATGAGTAACCTGAATTGCATGTGAAGAATTGGTGTAGGTCCCCTTTCTTCTGTACGTGGTTGAGATGTCCTATCAGTATTTGAATCGATCTGTGTGTATATATTAGTAAATGAGTAACGTACTGCACTTCAGTTTGCTGCACCAGCCCACAATGTTAAAAAAAAGCATATGAGTGAACAAGCTAGGGGAGAAGCTTGTACTATGTTTGTATGTACTGGTTTGTACTAATTGTAAGTCATTCAATCAGCATTCTTTGCATTATGGAAGACGTCCAAAGATTGAAAGCAGAGGTGTTTGAGGGTTAGGGTGTGTATCACCTCAGACCAATTATTACATTTTGGACAATTCATGGACAATTCGATGGGGCGACTGTGGCTCAGTTGGTAGAGCGGGTCGGCCGATGATCTTGGAGGTTCGATCCCCGCCCTGCCACCTGTGTCATAGTTGTTGTGTCCTTGGGCAAGACACTTCACCCACCTTGCCTCGTGTGAATGTCGATAGTTAGCCTGCTTTCGGTGTATGAATGTGTGTGTGTATGGTAATGTGGGAAAGGAAAACAGGTCTCCCTTGCAAAAGAGTCTTTGGTCTCAATGGGATTTACCTGTATAAATAAAGGTTTAAAAAAAAAAAAAATTCATAGGCCCCACTGGACAGCATACATGTACACACACAGTAATACAGTAACATTATACCGGGTTAGTCATGTGTGTATACAAATGCACATGCTGCACACAAGCTGATTTGAAATGCAAAAGGCACAAAAACACAGACGTCCAATTGCTCACACATGCAACTTTTTACATCAACACTTACACTTTAGCAACCACATGCAGACAGACGCATGTTGCATGGACTCCTAATACACACATCCTATCTCTGCTTTCCAGTCTCATTGTTTATCAGTGTGTTGTGGTCCTCTCCTTCCTTCCCTCTGTGTTTTGGGGGGGGGGGATGCGTGCCTTGCAGCCGGCACCTTCCCATTCCTCCACTGGCCTGTGCCACGTTGCATTTGCAGGGGATCAAGTCTGAGCCTCCAGAAAAGCACAGAGAAAAAAGATAAGAAAATTGGCTCTAATGAAAACCAGAAGCACCGTCTCTCTCTCTCTCTCTCTCTCTCTCTCTCGATCCCTCTATCCCTCTGTCGCTCTCTCCTCCTCCTTTCACTCCGTCTTCTGCCCTGAACTTGGAAAGACGAGAGAGAGGAGGAGAATTAAACTTAATTCAAACCAGCCCTCTGCAGCGCCAGATGACAGGGCTTTGAAGTGTAAGTGTGCGTGTGTGAGTTTTTCTCTCTCTCTTTTTCTCTCTCTCCTCTCCGGCTCTCTCCTTTTTTTATGAACGGAGGGGGGAAAGCCTTGGAGCTCTGCAGTTTAACCTTTTGTTGACTGGTTTGACGAGCGCCGCTCCCTCTAAAGGACACAGTCTTTAATATTCTTCTTAAAGGCCTCACCTGGCATCTACTGCATGGGAGAGGATGAATTGAAGGTCAAAGTGATAGAATGTCAGTTTAGCAGAAATGGAATGGTGTAGATAGTTAGTTTATTTTTCTCTTTATTAGCACATTAATCTGAGGAACCAAACCAAAATGAGTTTTTAATCATTATTTTCCCTGCACCCTGTGGTCCACCACCAATGCCACATGTCAGCCCTCTGCCCTCCATGTTAAAAACCCAGAGTACATTGGATCAGAAGTCATAATCAAGAACGTTGTGGAAAAGGATAAATTGGGGACTAAAGTAATTGCACAAAGATGAGTTCACCCCAGAGAGGTTGTTTTTCCTTGGCCACACAAAATGACCATTATGCCAAAAACCTACCACCGTATTAACCTGTGTGAGTACATCCGCGTGCACTTGGAATCATGTGGCGATGACAATTGCCAAAAAACTGAATGTACTCACCAGGATCAGAAGAAGAAGAATTAGTGCAGAGCGAATTGGGGAAGAAAGAAAGAGCCTTTGTGAGGTTAAGCCTGGGGGAGTTAGTTTGTAGAGTAGAAGTCTGATTTAAGAGTTTCTGATGGGCAAAGACATACTGTTTGGACTAAGGGCAGATAGTTTTTTCTTTCTTTCGTTATTTCAGTGATATATATATATATATATGAAAGTAAGAGCATTTTGTCACAGGTATTCACCCAGATGCAGTTGGTTTCTGGGCAGATGAGAGGTGTAGGATTAAGTCATTTTTTGTATAATAACCCATTTTTTAAAGCCCCAGCTTTATGAATGGCAGAGCTACATGTATACAAACACAGCTCACTTTGACACGCGCACCTGTTGCTAGGTAAACCAAACACTACTAAACACAAGTATACACCACATGCCATACATCAAGTAATTCCACTCTCAGTAAAGTATAGCTGTGAGAGAGCCAGCGGTGGTTCAGATCGCAACCCCCTTTGGAGCTGTAAGCTACGGGACAGCAGTCGTAAACTCTCCTCCGCCCTTAATTAACAAGAAAAAGGCCTTTTCATCTATACATACATAGCCTCTGATTCACGCACAATTAGCCTCCACTGAAACCACTGCTTTTCCTGTGTGCCAGGCTGCTAATTGATTACTGTGGCTTTTTATTTCCTTAAATCTCAGGATCATTATTCAAGAGGGGGGTAGGGGCTGGAACTGATGACACCAGCAGTTTTTTATCATGGTGATTATAGCTGTCACTGTCTGTGTTCAAGGTTGGAGGAGCGCAGGCACAGGGGGGGAAACCCTCGGTAGTTAAAGTATCCTTGGCGGTAAAGGTTCCCCTTAGTGCCGAGTGTTAGCCCACAATGCGTGCCTGTGGCCAACTCCCTTTTTAGTGTGGGGTCCTTTTATGAACCAAAATGTTAATGGGCCAAGGCTGTGTGTGGATTTAAAGTTTGTGAGTGAGCAGAGAAATAGAGGGGAGAAAAAAACCTGTAACGCATGCGATAACATTTGAAACTGGAGCTGATGTATTAACTTCACCCAGCGAGAGTGCTTGTTTACCTCACATAATTGCCTAGATTGCTTTGTTTAATGCAATCTGATTTCATTATAATAAGCTGCTGGTATGACGGATCATGTTGCCCTCTAGACACATTTTCTCTTGCTGTATAACGTTGACATCCACAGTTCATCACGTCTTTACGCACTCAGCTTTAGTCAATGTTGTATGACTAGACTCCACACACAGGTTTCTGACGGCCTTTCACTATTTCATTGTTCTTGCTCTATCTAATACCTCTCTCTCTCTCTCAAACGTAATTTTTTATTTTTTTACTCCATCCTATGTCTTTCGTCTTCTTAACATGACGTTTCCCTCTGAAATGTTGCCAGATGCACGCTACAACACACAGTGACGCACGCACTCCGTGTATCCTGGCTTGTCTTGAGACTACCCCCAAAAGCTCCACTAATACCACCTCCCGCCTCTCCCTCAGCCATCTGTGTGTACGTACGAGTGTTGTGTTGTGGTCGGGGGTGTGGTGTGGCACAGTTGGAGGGTTATAATTTGGTGGTGAAGAATAGAGATGGAAAAACCAGTGGCCTCCGGGAGTTCAGGGCACGCTGCTCAACCCACAGCCTGGCCAACCAGCACCGTGTTCCTGAGGTCAGGAAAGTAGAGAGGACCTACGGCGGAACCCTGTGGTACTCCCGTCAAGTCACAGACCTCACCAAAACACTGCCTCCCCCTAGATATCAAGAGAAAAAGTCCTGTATAGAACTTGAGTGAAACAGAGAACCGCTTATTTTGCCACCAGGGAAGTCCAACTATTTATGAAGTGATCCCATCCTAAATCATGCTAAACCCAATAACTATGAAACATTATACTTTTATCCGCTTAGCCTCAAGTGTGCCAACCCATAGTATGGTAGACCAGTTCTGTGCTTTCTAATTTATAGATACCCTTACAGAAAAACCAAAATGTCGACTTTTGTAATTATCAGTTGAATTACTTTTCATACTAATCCAATCGTATGTGGTCTATAATAATAATAATCTTAACATCAAGATACACCCACTGAACGTTGGGTCATCATTATAAACTGGACTGGATTTTCCAGCCAATGCTAACAGTGAATCAGTACACATTACCCTGATGTTGATTGGATTTACGTCCATGGCACACTGCACACACTCCATACCAGCTGTTTTTTAGATGAAGGCTGTACACAAACAGTCCCCATTCACCACACCCATCCAGTGTTAGAATGATCCTGCATACTTAACACATACACATTTGCATGTATATCTGTTTTCAATGTCTACTTGAAGTGTATTCCTGCCTCCAAACTCTCAACTTCGAACGTGCGTGTGGTAATTTTCTCGGCCACACAAGCAGTGTACATACAAACTCAAGGTGTGCTTTTGAACCCATGGAAAAGGAGAGGAGAGCCATAAAATAATTGAAAAATACAGCGAACGATACACAGCTAGAATGACATCTCCAAACACTAATCCTCTTTTTAAGGATCAGAGGTGACACAGTTCATTTTACATCTAAATGGTCTGCAGTTGGTCATTCCTCTTTTCATTTTTATAACTGTAGCTTTATAATAATATGAGACTATGAATGTCCCCTCCTCTCTTATACAGTGTCCAGCCTCCATACACACTGTACATGATGTTGTTCTGATGTTATTCTTTTCCCTGTTGGTTACTCTAGGACGGTGGTTATGCCTATTGCCAACGAGTTTGCCCCAGACGTGGTGCTGGTATCTTCGGGCTTCGATGCGGTAGACGGACACGCTCCGCCCCTGGGAGGATACAAACTGACAGCCAAATGTAAGTCCCACCACAGCTATCCAGTTAATAACCCCCTTCTTCTTCTTCTTCTTCTTCTTCTTCTTCTTCTTCTTCTTCTTCTTCTTCTTCTTCTTCTTCTTCTTCTTCTTCTTCTTCTTCTTCTTCTTCTTCTTCTTCTTCTTCTTCTTCTTCTTCTTCTTCTTCTTCTTCTTCTTCTTCTTCTTCTTCTTCTTCTTCTTCTTCTTCTTCTTCTTCTTCTTCTTCTTCTTCTTCTTCTTCTTCTTCTTCTTCTTCTTCTTCTTCTTCTTCTTCTTCTTCTTCTTCTTCTTCTTCTTCTTCTTCTTCTTCTTCTTCTTCTTCTTCTTCTTCTTCTTCTTCTTCTTCTTCTTCTTCTTCTTCTTCTTCTTCTTCTTCTTCTTCTTCTTCTTCTTCTTCTTCTTCTTCTTCTTCTTCTTCTTCTTCTTCTTCTTCTTCTTCTTCTTCTTCGCCTTCTTCTTCGCCTTCTTCTTCGCCTTCTTCTTCGCCTTCTTCTTCGCCTTCTTCTTCTTCTTCTTCGCCTTCTTCGCCATAGATAAAAACGAATATATGTCAAAATGAACTTTAAATGATACATACACATTTAAATGCATGCCCTCCACACTCTCGCTTAATGTTGTTCACCTCCCCCCCCCTCTCCCCCTGCCGTCAGCCTGTGCAATGCATCACAGTTTTGATTGGAGGAAAAGTCCAAGTTTATGCGAGTCTGACGGACAGACTCGCATAAACAAGCCCCGGTGTTTATTTTGTGCCTCTGACTTGTGTGTTTAGATCCGAGACCTTGGCGTGCCAGCGAGGAGCTTTTCTAAAAAAAACGTCTCGCTAGATCTCAAATAAGTGCAAGGGGTCCTGGTTGTGAAGGGGCTGATACAGGGGGGTTTAGGGAGGATTGAAGGGGGAAAGAGGGGGAGAAGAAAGTATGGCTGAATGCATATATTAAAACTACCCTCCTCCTGAAAAGCAAAAGATCAAAGACTGTGACCAAAGCCTTGACGCTCAAGCTGCATTTATAAGAAATTAAACCTGGCTCATATTATGGCTTGTTTTCTGGTCCCCCAGTAAATCCACAGTGCACTCTAGCTTTCTCTCTCTCTCTCTCTCTCTCTCTCTCTCTCTCTCTCTCTCTCTCTCTCTCTCTCTCTCTCTCTCTCTCATGCAGTCACCCCTATCCTCATCCATGCTAAAACCCCCCCTTTATTTTTCTCCCTTATTTCTTTGATCAATATCCAAAACGGAAGTTAGAGCTTGGGACAGCATCTCATTCATACTCTGCCCCTCTCTCCCTCTCCCTGTCATTTCCTGTGTGTCCAGGCCTGGGCTACCTGAGCAGGCAGCTGATGGCTCTGGCAGGCGGCCGCGTGGTGCTGGCCCTGGAGGGGGGTCACGACCTCACAGCCATATGCGATGCCTCGGAAGCCTGCGTCTCTGCTCTGCTTGGCAATGAGGTAAGACCAGAGCCAAATGACTGATCAGAATAACCTTGAGCGAGATTTCAGCAAATACAGCTCCGGAAAAAATTAAGAGACCACTACAATTGTTCAGTGTCTCTTGTTTAACACTTTAGAGTAGAATCAACATTTTGAGTTTATTATATAAACTACTGACAACATTTCTACCAAATTCACAACAAAAATATTGTCATTTAGAGCATTTTCAATAAGTAATAGAGATACAAATTTAAGAAAAATCCAGACTGGTCTCTTAATTTTTTTCCAGGGCTATAGTATACATTTTGAATTGTGGGCTAAATCTATAGTTGGTTTGAGATTAAAAAAGGGGAACAAGGTTTACAACTTGACCTACCGTATGTACAAACCCAACATTGAAAATCTGCTGAATTCCAGCGGTATTAAACTTGTAATGTTTTTCCCTAAAAACTTGTGCAAAGTTCATATTGATGCCAGCTAATACGGTGCGCCAAGAAAAGTATGTTGATTTAAAGTCTGTTCTAATGAATGTGTTAAGGAGACTTATTAACAGCCTCATTAGTATGGCTTTTATGTTTTAATTGCGTTGGCGTGAACATGAAGGTCTTTTTAAACAGATGAAGAGCGACCGGTTTATTTGTGTTGTCAGCGTGACATTTTTCAGAAATGCTGTTGAACTCAAATTGCTTCTAATTGTTATTCCTGGCTAGTTGTTCCTTTTTCGGATTCAAGTCATTTTTTCGCCAGCCGGAGTTTTAAAATCAACATTTTACAAATATGTGAGAGCATAACATTCTCCTTTATTCCTCCTAAAACAAGGAACTCAACCTGGAATATTTACACATGCAGGCAACTTGAGACTTTTTTTGTCCTCTGGTTGGGTGACTCGCATGAATGGTACTTATGCAAATGTTGTGATGAAAACTTGAAGGAGGCTGGTTACAAGGAATACTGCCAATATACAGATACAGGATACTGATTTGATGGTCCCGTAACGTAGATATATTGAGTTAAAAAATATAGGACAGCATTGTACATTGCTCAACAGTATTCTACTTAAAACCGCCTTCCCTCAATGTTCTCGTATGCTCTAAGAGAGGAAGTCAACACCACACACACACACACACACACACACACACACACACACACACACAAGCACGTCAGAGGAGAGATGATTTCCAGGCAGAAGGTTAATTGTGGGAGTGTGTAGGTTGGGCCGTGGAACAGAACAAACATCGGCACTCTGTGATTCATGGCGGACAACATAGTAGCAACTCCTCTGCGCCGCCCACTCTTTCTCTCCATCTAATGCAGGGGCTGGAGTGCTTTTTTGGACAGGCTGTTACGTCTTGTTTTCTCCCCCCCAGATTATGCACGCAATATATCTCAGTGCTCTTACTTTTAAATGACCACTGAATTGTAATCTAGGATGGAGATGATAAAGCTTAACGGGAAGAGAAAAGAGTTTGGCTGTACATTTGCATTTGTTTAGAATAATTTTGTGTAATTGTGTCTCTTTGTTTCAGAAGCAGTGTCTTGTAAACGATTACTATATGTGCATGCTGCATCTCGAGCAGCCTTCTTGTAGTTCATGCCTGGCATCAGAGTATCTTTCATAAGTAGCCTAGTAGTACATAAGTAATCGGTTGCTGTTTCATTCACAATACATTTGAACTTGGACTGCTAATGAACACAACATAAATACACATTTGCTTTTAGTTCCTCGCCTGGTGCTCATAACAACAGGCTATAGAAGCTGAAAATAAAGTGTGTCCACACCAAGAAATAAGTAAGCACAACAAATCAAGAATGAATATCCACTTACGCTGACACTTTTGCATGAGCTCAAGTATAGTTGCAGGCCTGCCCATAAGTACACTCTAAGTGTTGGTTGCCTTTGGAAAGGCTAAAGTATCTGCTAAAGCCATTATCTTCTGACAAGTGAGACATTCAGAATAGCTTTACTAATGCATATAGACTATCGCTCTCATTAGGTGTATCCACCTTACAGAGCGTAAAGTGAGAATAGTTGTTACAATGTGGTCATATTACTATGATGTATCAATGTGTTGATGTAGTGAGAAACACAACAATACAGTCGGTGGCAAATGTGTGACAATGAAATAGTATTGCTCTTGCCGATGTGTTGTTTTATCATTAGTTTGATACATATAAGTCATATTAAACATATTCAAAAGTAAGCATTCACAGTTAAGTTGTATAGATTAATTAAAGCAAGTGTGTCAGTCAAATGTGTCCAATGGCCAACTAGCGTATTATATTGCAGTCTTATGTTAAAGTAAGTCTCTATAAATGAACATCATTGATTGGATAGGTTATGTTTTGAACCTGTATGTGCCTTGTTGACGGTGGTACCTGCCCATTCTTAGGCCTCTTATTGTAGCCCTATGCAGACAGCTTGTGCTAGTATAAATGAGTTATTGGAATCATTCAAATCCACATGGCCTTGTTCCATGTGGATCTTGGAGTCAGAGCAAAACAAACAGAACAATACGCATGGGATCACATTGATAAAACGCAGTCAGTGCGACCGACCGGTCCACCGTCTCATGGAACATGAAGACACATTGTCCACCGCAGACACATGAACTATGTGGCAACTTCAAAATAAAACAGAACGGACTGGGGCTGAACCCTAGAATGTTTCTTTTTAGACTGACAAAGAAATGAATATAGGTCTGTTGGAAGAAGGTTTTTCTCATAAGAGGCACCATTCGTAATAAGCAGGGTCTTAATCTAATAATTTACCTGCACGGTGCCCACCAATGACTCAAAGCTCCATAGAGTAACACTGCCTTTACAGCTGCTAAGGATACAGGGATTTTAAAGGACGCTTCAACAGGGCGGATGCTTTTTACTGTCACTGAGGTTTGAGCTCAGGACTTCCAGTTGGAAGGACACTCTCTCATGGCTCACAACACACACACCGCCCTGCTGCTGCTGCTGCTGCAAAACTAATAAATCGGATCAGGAGGTTTGCTCCTTAGGTTTCAGCAGCCTGCAGGGCACCAGGCCTCAGCAGGGGTTTGGTGGAGGTCACTGGATGGGTGGTGCCATGGGGAGCTGAAGATGTGAACATAGGCAGGAGGCAGGGAGCGTCAATCTGGACTCACCCTCACACCCTCTCACCCTGTCACTGGGACACAGCTGAATGTGGTTACCCTCACACCTTCTCCCAGCAGGGTCAGTTACTGGGCCCAGGGATCACATAATAAAGGGAAATGGATAATTTTGAAGTCAGGAGGGAGGAAGCCATTGTTTTAAAGCAGCTTCAGAGAGTACAGTACCTATGCAGGTCTCCTAAGTCTGGCCATGGAAATAATTGTAATTATTATGCAGGTTTCTTTGGAAAATGCTTGAGAGTAGTATACAGTAGAGTATTGTACAAACAAACGAGCCATATATTGTCATAGATATTATCTGGTATGCATCATTTTATATTTTGAGGTCATTTTTAATTGCAATTTTTTAAGGAAGCAACATGACTCTTCAACAAGGCAAGGCAAGTTTATTTATATAGCATAATTCAGACACAAGGCTATTCGAAGTGCTTTACAGGGGCAAGATTAAAATACATAATACACATTAGGAAAAGTGAATAATTACATTTAAAAGCGAATGAATAGAAATAGAACACTTAAATAAAATAAAAATTGCAAAAAAAAACAACTAAAAGAAAACTCTTCAATCAATCCTGTCAAATATTCAAAATGAACATTAAAATGTATCATGACTATCCAGTGTTGCAGGAGATGGCTCTGATCAATTGATGAACAACACAAACATACTGTAGATGGCTGTTGACTTGCTAAGTATAGACCTTAACGGTTCTCCTGACCTGTGACGGCTTGGCTCTTTTGGCAGCGAGTGATGTCAGCTGCACGAACAAAAGGCCGATCATTCAGTCAGCGTGGAGCTTTGATAACTGATAGCAAAAGACAAAAAAGCGAGGCAGAATTGTCCCTGATCAGATCAAAATGGCAGGAAGCTAGTGTTTTTATCATAATCTTCTAGCGTAGGCCCGGCGTAATGGACTTGGAATGTAGCTGGAAAACGTCAGCGAGGGATTGAGCTAGCTAGAGGGAGAGATAAAAGGCCTGGCGCATTGTGTTAGTTATTTTTTTCTTTCATTTTACTGACAAAGCCCTCAGATTGTTAATGGAATTGGAAGAAAGAAGCAGAAGACTTAATTAAATATATGAGACCCGAGTGAGCATTCTAGCCTCACTAACCCGTACTAAGCAACAAGGCACATGTGTACAAGTGGCCAGCACTCTGATTAATTTTGGACTTGTTTGAATGTGTCCAGTGAGTGGGTTATTTCTAGAGGATATATTTTAGTGTGTGTGTGTGTGTGTGTGTGTGTGTGTGTGTGTGTGTGTGTGTGTGTGTGTGTGTGTGTGTGTGTGTGTGTGTGTGTGTGTGTGTGTGTGTGTGTGTGTGTGTGTGTGTGTGTGTGTGTGTGTGTGTGTGTGTGTGTGTGTGTGTGTGTGTGTGTGTGTGTGTGTGTGTGTGTCTGTGTCTGTGTCTGTGTTGTTGGCTGGATGTGAATGAGTAGGCTCCGGCACGGGACCACAGCTGGATTAGTGGGTCAGCTGGGCTTTTGTTTATGAAGCTTCAAACTGCCTGCAGGGTTTGTATTGTCTGGAGTTGTCCAAAAACCCAATCGTCACCATAACCATCTAAGTAAAGCATAAACTGTTAGCTTCAACTATTAAATGTGGCTTGAATCGTACTTGGTAGGTTCTACCTGTTTGGACTGACACATGGGTAGATTTTTATAGATTTAACGTTTAGTTTGGAACTGCAGACGCTGCAAAGCAAACCGACTGTTTCTTATATTCATTGAAGAGTAATATAAATGGTTTGGAAATCAGACCTATTAATCTTTGTTATTGTATGACTGTTGCTTTTTTTGGTTTGTGTTTGGCAACCAAAGAACACATTTTGAAAAGCCTTCACAATGGAGCCAAAACATCCTAAAAGTGTGGTGCTTGTATCCTCTTCACATCCTGTGTAGCTTGTGCCGCCAGTGTTTTTTTACTGCTTGCTTGTGTGAGAAATATATCTGTGCTTTTATTGGCAGGTTAAGACAAGCCTTGGCTATAATGAGCATTAGGTTTCCTTTGAAAGCAGCTCAAATTAGCTGGGAAAGAGAGAGGGAGGGAAAATTGCTGAATGGACTTTACAGGCTCTTTTTATTCTCTCCCCCCCCCCCCCCACCACTGTAGTGCGTAATGGTGAAGTCTCTCTAGTTAAATAGCTCATGAATGATGCATTGGCGACAACGCTAGTCAACTCTGAACTCGGGACTAATTGATGATTGCTCGCAAGCAGATGTTGGCCCCGTTCGAAAACCACGGTTGTTAGCAATTATATGATAAACAACAGGCTAATATGCTAATTGTTAGCAGCTGTCAATGAGGTTATTTGGTGTGTTTACACTCCAGTTACAGTAAGACGCTCCACTTCACCTATCCCCCCCTGGGTCCCAATGTTCACCACCACCTCCTGACTACAAGGCACAGCTACACCCCCTTTTCCCTAAAGGTCACCTGCTTTGCACAATACACATCATTACCCTGTTCAGTTAGCATAACATAATCAGCCGGTTTTAGTGACCGCCAAAACATATGCCCATGGACACAACAGTAAACAATGGCTGCCTTGTGCACTTTTTGCTTTTGCTGAACAAGTGGATTTCCTCCTCTTTCCACTGCTTTGGTTTCAGCCTGCCTCAGGAATGTTTTCACCGGGGCACATTCCTTCACTCTGGGCTCATGGAGCACCGCGGTGTCTCAGGTTAGTTGGCCCTAGTAGGACCTGCTGCGTTTGGACGGCCCTGTCACTCAGAGAGATATGCTTCCTCAGAAATCAGTCCACACAGTCACAACATCCTTAAAGCACGTTTCTCTCTCTCTCTCAAAGTCTGCAGCACATCTGTTGATATGAAGATGTCCAGTGCAGGCACGGACCACGACCCACAAACGTAAATAAACAGAAATGTCGCTATGGATGATGTGACAGCCAAATGCGTGCTTGTATATAGTGCACGTCCACGTCTGTGTGTGTGCATATGTGTGTTTGCCGTACCTGCCAGGTGGGGGCCCCTGGAGTACCCTGACAAGAGCCATTAAAGTTTATAGGCGTGAGGCCCAGCTGTCAATCAAGCTGACAGGCTGCCCCCGTCCAACCCCGCTCTCAGGTGAACCCCAGGAAACCCCAGAGTACCCCTGACCCCGCTCTGACACGGGGCCGGGTTACTATGGGCTGGGCTGGGGGACTG
Organism: Ammodytes marinus; assembly: GCF_949987685.1. Lineage (NCBI taxonomy): Eukaryota > Metazoa > Chordata > Actinopteri > Uranoscopiformes > Ammodytidae > Ammodytes > Ammodytes marinus. The sequence goes on along the minus strand of NC_137216.1, from coordinate 5,961,718 downwards.
GCTAAGGGTTATGGTGAGGAGTTGGCAGCTGTAGCCTGAAGGTTGGAGAAGTTAGTTTTGACTGAAAGATTGATGGTTGATGCTTCCCCAGAATGGCTGGCTGGGAAAACGTGGGATGGGAGTGATGAATAAGTACTGCTGTCAGCCACAATCAAAAATGCTGTGGTGCGTGTGTGTCACTTCACAATCACGCGGTACACAGTATACACCATTCACTTTTTTGAAAGTCATCCATCAGAATGGTACATGTGTAGTTGGTCAACATCTTGTGGTAACTTTAGCTGGACCTTACCTTTTTTTTTGGTCTGTCTGAAAGCACCAGACTTAACTTATTATAACATTAACCAAGAGACACAGACTAATATCTACCAAACAGGTACCATACTTTTGATTATCAAACTCAATTAAATTATCTGACATGTGTGGTCAGGGTAGATCCCACTTGTTACAGCAATGCTCCCATTCATGTTGATAGAAAATGAGTTAAGGGCCTCCTGATTGTAGCAGCTGTTGCAATGTGAAAATGTGTGCTTGAGTGATTCCATGGATAAACTATTGAACTATAGCTGAACAGTCGAAACAAAGCAGCAAGTGAGACAATCAAGCCACTTCTACTGTTTCATGTTTGTGTAAGTATCACTGGATGAGAGGGTCAACTGAATAGCAAATAGGCCCATTGTAAATATTCAAGCACTAACTGAATGTATATATGTTTCCATGCACAATACACCTCCATCCAACCCATCCCTGTGTGTGTGATGTAGCCTGTCGTGCCACAGCAGGATTAAAGTATCCCTCTCACCCGCCTGCCTCTTTGCTCGGCCCCAGTGCACCCCTCCCACACACTATTTGTTTTAATTAAAAGAAAACGTTCAGCCTTAGCAAAGCACGGCCCAAACCAACCAGGCCCTTTTTTTCCCCTCTTGCCTCTTTGGCATTCTACTCTCAGATCTCAGCCAAATTAGAATTTTTTCTACTTTTTTTATTTCTTTATTTTTTTATGTTTCTCAGTTGATCCTCTATGTTGTTATTGAGCAGAAAGGGGAGGATGCATGTTGTCTGTGTTGGAATGTGGAGCTGAATGGGCCTGTTTGACTAAACGGGATGAGAAAGTGTCCTATGTGCAGTCGGCCAAAGGGGAAATTGAATCATTCCGGGTTGGGAAGACACGTCGGGGAATAGCCCTGTTTCCTCTGAATTGCGGCTTGGAGAGTTTCATAGGCTGAGTCGTGCTCTCCGAGGTGTGTGTGTTTGTTTGTGTGTGTGTGTGTGTGTGTGTGTGTGTGTGTGTGTGTGTGTGTGTGTGTGTGTGTGTGTGTGTGTGTGTGTGTGTGTGTGTGTGTGTGTGTGTGTGTGTGTGTGTGTGTGTGTGTGTGTGTGTGTGTGTGTGTGTGACTATATGCTTTTGAGTGTGTGCACATGAGTATGCATGTGTTTGTGTGAACAAGCGGTTTCCATGTGTATGCATCTGTGTGCACCAGTATGTTTCCTTATGGGAGGACAGTACAAAGCACACATTGTAGTGAGTGTCAAAGAGTAGCTAAGCTCTGGCTGAGTGGGCGGAGGTGTGTGCATCTGCACTCTGATTTCCTATTGTGTCAGCAGCTCCAGCTTGCTCCCCCACCTCTCTGAGGGATTCAGCATTTGGTCCACATTTAAAGAAGTGATCCTTTTTAAACCGGGAGGGAACCACATTATTTCCAATGCCATTTTCTGCTGTGTTTTGGAATAGCGTTTCTGAAACACCTGTCAGTCACATTCATAGAAATGCATATCCACACACGCTATGTCGAAAATTTCCTTTGACACATTCGGCCCAATGTTCCCAGGAGAGGCATAGGTTCAAGTGCCAAGTCCTCAGCCCTACAGCTGGTGCATTTCAGCATAAGTGTCTGAAAATGATCTCAAAAGATGTGGCTGGGAGATACTGGAAATCTTGCAGGGTCACTATTTTTCCACTTTTTGGTTTGAAAAGAGAGAAAAAAGAAAGTTAAAGTTAAGCAGGAAATGGGGTTTGATGTTTATTTTGTCTTTTTTTCTATAGTTGGAGCCCATCTCTGAAGAGGTGCTGCAGCAGAGACCCAATGCCAACGCTGTCCACTCTATGGAGAAAGTTATCCAGATACAAGGTGAGTGGAGTATTTACACCTCAAGTCATTTACGTTTGTTTGACTCATTTTATATTTTGTATTATGGTTGAAAGGAAAGCTGAGTGAAATAAACCCCCATGCAAATCACCACTATTACCTAGTCTGCAAAGTAACTGGGTGACTGTGGCTCAGGTGGTAGAGCGGGTCGGCCAATGATCAAAGGGTTGGCGGTTCGATCCCCGCCCTGCCACCTGTGTCATGGTTGTTGTGTTATTGGGGCAATAACACAACATATTGTGTGAATGTCGATAGTTAGCCTGCTATCGGTGTATGAATGTGTGTGTGAATGGTGTAAGTGGGAACAGGTCTCCCTTGAAAAAGAGTCTCCGATCTCAATGGGATTTACCTGTATAAATAAAGGTTTAAAAAAAAAAAAAAAAAGGATAATAATGTTCTTAATAAACCTGTACCGTGTCCGGCTCTGTTGTAGGTAAATACTGGCGCTCTCTGCAGCGCTCAGCGTCCACAGTGGGCTGCTCATTGACTGAAGCCCTTCAGCGCGACACGGAGGAGGCTGAGACTGTCTCTGCTATGGCCTCACTATCTGTCGCCAACAAGCACATTGGAAAGAGGTACAGTGTGCTGTCTATGCTAAATACTTATCGATGTCTGGTGAGCCCAAGTGTACACTAAAGGTACAACAGAAACTAGCGTGTGTACACCTTGAAGTTATATAAGTGTTGCATTAAGTGTCCCATCTACACAGAAAATAAATATGTCCATTCTCTTACTATCTTTCTTTGGTTAGTGTGGTTATTGTGCTTTTTCGTTTGTATGAGCAATTTGCCGCTTTATTATAGCAAATTGACTAAAGTCTACAGCAATTGTACTGAATGTGATCAATACAATTGTGTTAACACAGTTGTGTCTTTTCTCCCAGGGCTGAAGAGGAACCAATGGAAGAGGAAGCTCCTTTGTAAAGAAACATCCCTGAGCCTTTTGACCACTCTGACCAGGTCTTCACATTTGACGGTGTCCACATCCGATTTGAAGTGTGTCTCTCTCCCCCTGCCATACTGAGCTGGCATCTTACTATGGGAGAGAGCAAGCACAGCTGATGACAGTGGCAATCAAGAAGGAAAGGGAACACTGAATATGAGCGATGCATATACACTTGATCAGCAGTGCACGGACTGATCAGCAGAAGTGTGTTGCATTGTCTCTTCAAGAAGTTGGATATAAAAAATGGATTGACCCCCCCCCCCCCCCCCCCCTCTCTACCATCGTATCCAATGACAACCTCGAGTGCCAGTGCTTTTAAAAAACACTAGACAAGATGTACTTTTTTCAATGCCAGTCGGAACCGCGTACACAGACGATCTGTAGTCACCTTCCCTTCTTTCTTCTTCTTCTCTTCTTTCTGTGCTCTATCTTCATCCCCCCATCATCGTCATCAGAAACCCACCAGAGCTAATGTGATTGTGACTCTGCACTACGGATGAACCTCCCCCCCCTTGCTCTTTTTAAGATATCTGGATGAATGGAACACAATTCGGTCGGATTTCTTGCAGTTTTCCAACATGGTGGAAGATTAGAGAAGAGAAAGATCAGCGGGTGTTTCTAAGTCCAAGATGGCTGACGGTGAAAGACATTTGTGCCTTTTTTTTCCCGCCAAAACCTGGTTGATTTTTTTCTGTCGAACTCTGAATACTGAAAGAGCTCTGCCTTAAGAACAGGTTTGGGAACGAGGCCTCTTCTCCCCAGACCCCCTTTAACAGTTCTCCCCTGGCGAGACATCCAATGCCTGCATGTTGTTGGCACATAGACTGGAGGAACCTTTGGCATGTTTACCTATAATTCTCTGCAAGCAGTCTTCTGTCTCTCACCCTGGACCTCTCTCTCTCTCTCTCTCTCTCTCTCTCTCTCTCTTTCTCTCTCTCTCTCTCTCTCTCTCTCTCTCTCTCTCTCTCTCTCTCTCTCTCTCTCTCTCTCTCTCTCTCTCTCTCTCTCTCTCTCTCTTTGACCTATTCCTTCCACATTTTGAATCATCTCCGCCTAGACACTCCCAGACACAAGTTGGACATGGTTGATTTTTTTTAAAGGAAGTTGAAAATGGGACTGAAATCATTTTAAACAACGATTGGACTTAACTTGTGCAAAAGGCTTTCGTAATGTCTTTAGAACACTACAATCTAAGTAGACAGCATAGCCAAGAAATAAATGTAGGCTACTTTACTCATAAGTATTACTACAATGAGGACATAATCTTTTCTCATGACAAAACTAAATTGTTTAAACTTTAAGTGAAAGCAGAAAGCTGCGTCGGAACTATATTATGCTGGAGAGTCTGTGTGTGTGTGAATCCCATCCAATCCTTCCTGCCATATACAGACAAATTATGACAGGATTAATAAATTATTTAAAAAAAAAAAACGTGTATCGCAGATGAGAGTAAATGAAGTAAGAGATAAGTAGCCTGAGAAGCTAGGATCCTCTCAATACTGTATGTAGTAGTTAAATACTAATCAAGCCAAAGCACACACACACATACACACACACACACACACACACACACACACACACACGTCATACAACCTTGAAGTGTAATTATGACTGGCTTTCACCTGTGTAAAGTCCAACCACTTGTTTCTTGTTTTACATTAGAATCAATCAAATTAATGAGGGATATAGGAATTAATCTCACATGGGCCAATTTGTTGAAGCCAGCCTTCTCTTTCAAAAACAACTGTGTCTCCTTGGTAACGGTGACCATACCACCTGGGATTTTCCAGAGGGGTTGTTTTCCTGCACCGCACACAGACTGACACAGCTGGTTGTGAATCTTAAGCCTCTTGTTAAGCACATCTGCTCCCCAAATGCAAGGTGGTGTGAGGCAGGCAGGCAGGTGTGTGGGTCCATCTGTTCATATACAGTGAAGCACACACTGCGCTTTATACATAATATGTGTATACAGTATATATATATACATACATATTTTTTAGTTGTATTTTCTTTATCAGTCATCCTTTCCTCTTAACCAGTGACACAGCCAGTTGGATAAGCTCATGCATGAATATCCGTGCAACTTTGAATAGCACCTGAAGCTAGTCCTTCCGTAGGCGTTGGGTTTCAAACTTTATTGAACTTTATTGAACCTGAAAACTTTATGAAGTCGGAAATATAAATCTGGATCCATATGAGTCGGTTAGGAATGTCTTAATATGTAAGGAGACACAAGCAAAACGTTTGGTTTATTTCATTCATGATCTTAATAGATTTGTGTACTCAACAGAGTAAGCACTTTAAACTTCACTGCACCAACCCTGCTAGCCATACACAACACAACCAGCGTAGCTAACATTTGCGCGTCCATTTTGTCAGGTCAAACACTATAATCACACGTTGTTGTTTTTTTTAATCACAGTTTGCACTTCCTGTCTGTCACCATCCTTCCAACTTGTGTTTGGCCGCTGGGCGACTACCTTCTCTCACCTTTCCTGTCATCTAAAAGCTTCATTAGGTTTAATGTATTTTTTCAGTGACCAGGAAACAGAGTGCTGTGGTGTTTACTGTTGTTTACTGTACATAGGATCCTGAGTATTCCTGCCACACGCACATCTGTCAATGACTACTCTTCATTCTTTTTCCTCTCTCTTTTGTTCTGATTGTAATGCCCTGTCAGTGGACTCCAGTGACTTGTTTTTCTACTTTTATTTTATTGTGTTTTCCCGTTTTCACTTTATTCACTCCCCCCCCCCCCCCCCCATCCATCGCTCTGTTACAATGTAAAGCTGACATACTTCACAACAGGTGAGGGAGTAGAACCTGCTTTTAGTGGACATTACATGACTGTGTTTTACTGGGTTCAGGGTTTTTGTGGGAGGGCCGGGGAAGGGATGCAACTGTTTCTACTTTGTATAACGATGGACAATTGTGTATTTACTGTCTGTTCATAGTAGATTTATATATAAAAAGAAATTAGTATATTATATATATATATATCTATACATAATGAAATACTATGATCTTGTTTTTGAAGTTGGTATTGAAAAATGATACTTTTCACTTGCATACAGTCGCGCCTTTTTAGGGTGTCACTGAAGGCACCGTGTACTTTACCTGGTTACGTGTTGAGTAGCATTTTAACTGGTTGTCTTTTTGTCTTTTGACACTGACGACTAGTTTTTGACTTAATTCATCCTATTGGTACCATAGCACTGTTACAGTAGATGTGCCATCGCCCACCACCGCTCAGCCTCTCATGTTCATACACATATATTCATACCATTCCACACTTTCTTGATTTTATTTGTCTCGATGTTATTGTAGAAAAAAACACATTGTCTATAGCACCTTTAACGTTTGCAGTACTTTATGAAATGTGAGACTGAAATTCAAAATTTGGATTTTAACAACTCAAAAAATGACCAAAGGGGTGATCAGTTTTTTTGTACACTTTCTTAAAGGTTTACAAAGCGGACAAACAATGTATGGGGATTTGAATTGGAATGTTGCCATGCTGTTCCCCCCACATTAAATCACTTTAATTGGCCTTACCAATGATTTCACATGATCATTGCTTCTTTCCTTATCTGGCAAGTAGGTCTTTAGTTTTCATTTGAATCAACATTCCATTAAATGTGTCTATTTTCCAATGGGTTTCAGTATGGCCTGTTGTTTAACATGGCTGCCCAAAGGCTCACAGGTGTATGCTCCCTGCTTCAGCCCATGCATCTCTGACCTCATTGAAATACCAAAACTCCTGGTTCCTTCTTATAGGAACATAAGACGATATACATGACAACATTGTCATATGCAGATTTCAACTTTTTCTAAAGTCTTAAGTACATTACATTTAGTAAGTGAATGTATTCTACTAGCAGAGTGATGCTTCAACTTTAAAGAGAAGCACTTCTGATGTCCCTAAACCCATGGCATTATTTTGCATTTTTGTTTCCTTCTACCAATGGCCAGAGAGATCAAAGTTAAGACAATTTCACACTTGTGTCATCCATAACTTTCCACATTTACAAAGGAAACTGTGTGGATGTTAATCAGTGCTTGCAGTATGCCATAAAGTAGGTTTTACTCTGTGTACAAGAGGTAACTAAGGTCTAACCATTTGTAGAATAACATTGTTGGGCATCACATGTTTAGTTTGATTTAGTTGAAACTCATAGTCATGTTTAAGGTATAAGATTTTTCACATTCCTATTTTTATCAGACACCTCCATCACTTTCCACTTTGTTTTCTGTCATTTAGAAAGATTGTTCCCAGGACCATGTTCACATTATTGTGATAGCTCATGCATACAGAGTTTTGTGGTTGGACTCTGAAAATGCATATTGTCCTGAATATTACTTTAACCTGGATATATGCTGACGTCTCTGTGCATGTAAAGTCACTTGATGAGATGCTTTTTGGTAACCTAGCCCAGAGTATTCCCAGAACCTCTGCACAGCGGTGCCACTCATGAGGTTTGTAACGCTTGGGTTTCTCAATGGGAGCCAAAACTAGCACTCTCTGGCCGTCTAGTCTTAACACAATGTCCAGTCACCAAAAAAAAGGCAACATTCCATTTAGTTCTAATTTCCATTCATAGAGGGGGGGGGGGGCATATCCTTTTGTTTGAACCCTGATAGTTTGGTCCAGTCTGGTCCTTGAACTGTTTATTTAGGTGGCCTGGTCTGACTCCACTCCATTCCTCTATTTTCTCTGCATGATCCGTATGTCCGCATGCACTGCCTATCTACCTGTCTGTCTGTCCCTCTGTCTGTCCCTCCCTCTGTCTGTCCCATACCACATATCAGCACAAGGGATCGAGCACTGAAGGACCTGAGTACTTTCACTGTATCCAAACGGTCTTAACTCTTTTACTGCTTTTTTTTTGTTTCTGCTGGGGAGGAGGAATTGGGGTGCGTTCCATGTTGTGCAGATGTGGAATCATCAAACCTGGAAGACTTCTGTTTTAATATTTTACAAAAAGGGGGTTAAAAAAAAGTATCTAGCACTTGTAACACAGACAATAGATTTTATTGTATTTATGTAGAAAAAAAAACAATTGTTTTAGGGGAACGCTTTGTAAACTGCGACAACAGAATGGACACACTTTTTTATATATACTGTATACCAGGCAAGATGTGACTTTGGTTGACTTTTGGGAAGACATTTTTTGTTCTTTGTCACATCGGGACTTATCAAAGGGCTCCATCCAGAAAGCTTGGTCTTTGCTACGGTTGTCCATTCCACTAAATAAGCCAGTTAATGCTATGACCACTGTGGTTAAAAAAAACAGTTCTAGGTTTACATATGTATAAAATGCATACTACTTTCTCTCTCTCTCTCTCTCTCTCTCTCTCTCTCTCTCTCTCTCTCTCTCTCTCTCTCTCTCTCTCTCTCTCTCTTTTTTTTTACCAGTTATGTTTTTGTCTTGTTCCACCATTGTTACAGAAATAGTGCATTTTTCTCGGGAACTTAACATGTTGTTTTTGACATCTACAATATAAAGTATTGTTTTGGAAAAAGTGCAATGTCTGTTTTTTTATGTTAATGGTGTTAGTGGCTTTGATTGACTGTGTCAGGCAAACGTGACCTTCTGTCTGACATCAAGGCAGACGTTGATGTACAGGTGTCAGGATAAAAAAACACAGCTGTATTGGTTCTGCATATATAATATCTGTGTACATAATGTCTCACACCTAATTTACTTATGTAGGTTTACTTCACTCCTTTAAGCCTACATTTCCCACAATGCACCTTGACCGCTGACAGGTTGGTTGGAGATTGGGGTGTGTTATGCTAGTAGCGGCTAATGTAGCATCAAACTGCTAGCCTCAAGCAGAGATTAGCAGCGGGCTACAGAGCTCTGAATAGCTCACGTCTTTCTCACTTCACTCCTCCAAATTTGTTTTCATTTACACACATGTAGTCCTCAGCCCAAACCGGACAAGTATTACACTTGTTAATGCAAAAAAAACGTCATACAGCTTGTTTTTTCATCCAACACCTGTAACAAACCCTGATGTGTAAAATTGGTGGAGTACTCCTTTAAATCCAGAGGGAGGCAGCAATGCAGGAAGAGCCACAAGGGCCCCACAGTAGCTTTGCCTGGGATTAGCCACCCATTTGGAAAGGTCAAAGGTCTGCGCTAGTGTCCAAATAAACAGTAGTGAATCCCTGTTGGTGGTGGTAGAACTAACGCTAAGACAACAGTCCAAAAGCAAACAAGAGCCAATCCCGCCGTACCTCCTTTCAAATAAACACACATTCCACCACTTTCCTGTCACTCTCTGAGGTAAGAGAGTAACATTGTAAACAGTAACCACCTCCTCAAGTCTTTTGTACAGTCGTCACAATCTCTGTAAATCATGGAGGTTTGAGACGCCAGCCAGTGTCAAAGGCAAACGAAAAGGAGCACAACTCTGGTTCCTTGAGATAATATGGTCAAACAGAGACACCAGGGACAATATTGACCATGATCATACACATGCTAAAGAGATTCTCTGGAAGGCTCCCGTGGGCGTACATAATGGGTGATGTTAAAGCTGGGAATGTGACCTCTTTATGGTTGCTTGTTCTAACGGCCTGGGCTGGTGACACGCAGACTGCCCGTCTCACCTTCTAGCTCACGTTAGTCATCGCCGCCATGTTACGACACACAGCTCCAGCGACCCCTGGTTAAGGTCAGGTCACAGGAGGCATGGGGCACTGCCAGTTGAACTTTCCCCCCCTCCCTCTCTCTTGAAGGCCAGCCAACAAGATGGCCACCACTTCCCCACAACAAAGGACTGAAATGCCAGAAAAGATAGAAATTTGGGAACCCCCCCCCCCCCCCCCCCCCGCTTCTATCTATTTTCCCTCTCCACTTTCCCAACAGGGTCATTCTGGTGTGCTCGTCTTCTTTTACCAGAGTCGGTCGTTGTCAGTTTGCTCTGTCATTACCCAGCCACCGGTATACGCACGGAAAAAAAAGAGAAGAAAATAAAAATAAGGCCTCATCCTGCCAGCTGTGCTCATCACCGCACTTTTTTAATTGCAGGTTTTGAACCGACTTGAAATGGCGATGAGGCTTTGGCCAGCTGCTCAGATGACAAACAAAACTAATTACAGACGAGAGTCATTACAATCAGTTTTGGATCATCATCAACACACACACACTGGCGCGCAAAAAAACTGTATGTATCTGCAACAAACGTGTTATGGGAATCATAGAAGTTGTCCAGTCAAGTCCATGGACAACGACATTCTTAGGCAACATCTTTACGCGCCGTAGGCCTACACAAGACGGTTTGTAGATGACAACATTTCAAACAAATTCCATTTTTAGCTTATTATCTTCAGTTTCCCTCAACTCATTTTATTCCTAGCATGGATTTTTGGAAACAATGAAAATGCACAAGAGGGAGTCTGTGACCATTTGCTGTTCTTTCCATGTGATGTTCCAGAGGTCCAGTGTGGGGACTTGTGATCCATAGTGTATTTGAAAAGCTGTGCAGCGTTTGCTTGTCTTGCTACTGTATGTGTTTAGTCTGGTGTAGAGCGTGTGATGACTTCAAAAGGGGCAGAGGGCAGGCAAGGCTTTGAGGAGCTGTTACAATCATGATGCATATCAAGCTTAGGTCACTGTCAGCTTGTGTGTCTGACAGTGACGGTCCACTACCATAGATAGTATATAAAATGGATGTAGCATCCGGGCTGACCTCAGTTATTCCAACTGCATCCAATTCTCCTGGCTTATTGCGCGTCGCCATCTTGTGAGATTTTTTCTCCGCCTCACTACTCTTGCCGAAAAAGAGATCAACGTCACATCGGGGGAGGGAGATACGCCCATCTAGCTGAGGTATACCTCCGAGGCGAAGTTAGGGACAACGGGCGGATAGCTGTCACTCGCGCGCCTCTAATTATTCATACATTTTAACCTCCAAAAGAATAAAAACTAGCGTGCTAGAAAAAAATTCACCCCCTTCAGTGTTGTCATGGAGATATGACCTAAACATTCAGAGTATAATGTTCTTTTGGACCAGGCTATAAATAGGTTTAACAAGATTGTGAAAACGGCCTGTTTAACGAGTGAGTCAACGAAAAATCGCTCACTTTTAGTACCACCTCGTAGTGGCCACTGGAAGCTACTGCAATGTTTGTCACCTCCGCATTGGATGCTGGTAGAAAAAAAAACATAAAGGACACGCACAGAAAGAAAAGAGTGATATTCCCCTCAGACCAAAATCATTCAATAAAGCAATCAAAATATCTTCTTTTAGTAGATTGTTCTAATATGAACATCATTTTTGTATTCATATACATGACATCATTGTATCCTGACATGATGTCACTCAAGCTCAACGATAAATGCATCCCAAGGTCTTCATGGCTGCAATGAAGACTATGTGATACAGTCAAGAGCTCTGGAAAAAGCTAGAAAGTGGACCTTGAGTTGTAATCTTTTTTTTGTTGTATTCTAAAAGAGATCAAGAAGTTCAATTGGCAACTGTGATTAATCTCCTGCTCAGAAGAATCAACTCTTTGTTAGCTCCTCTAACACGCTGCAGCACCAGTGTGTCAGTGGTTTTAGATGAAGGGGGTTGTTGCCTGCTTTAGATTTGGCATGAAAGCCCTGTAGTTGTTTATAGATGGCTTTTGTTTGTGTCCAACCCTGACACTAGAGGGTTCATCAAACAAACAGCCAGAACCGCTGATCGCACACTACGTTTGAATAATGCATGTAAGCCTTAAACTGCCCCCTTGCTAAAGTGTTGCACATTGTGTCCTCTTCACCATTTAACTGGCTCTCTTATGATAATGTATGCCTTGAAGAAAAGTCTTGGAACATTACAATTTCAGTTAATTTAGTGTTTTAAATGAATTGGGTTTTTTTTTTTTTTTTTTTCTTTTTACTTAAAGCTCCCATATTATACACTTTTCGGTACTATTATACACCATATTATATGGTCTTAGTGGTCCCTAATACGTTTTTCTTTAATTGTTTGCTGAAAAAACCTTTCAGATAATTTATTGTACTATGCTGATGTTCAGCTAATCTCACAATGGCCTATTTTTTAAAAAGAGCTGCAGCTCCCCTCGTAAATATACAATCTTTGAGCTGGCCCCCGCCCCCTGTCCGGAAGCGAAGCAAGATACGCCTCGCCCTCTGTCTGTCAGGGCCGTGGACCAATAAGAAATAGGGGTGTGGGCTGCACAGTGGAAGCTTCTGGCTTTCCAGTTTGTGAGGTCAGAAACTGGGAGAATTCTGACTGGAGTATATTGAGGGGGAGGGGTGGGGGTTTCAGAAAAGGGGAGAGTGAGAAAAGGAGAGATTGTTATTTTTTTTAATATTTTGGCAGTCTCTAGGCACACCGTGGACGCATGGATATGTTGGAACACATTTAAAAAGTGCATTTAGCATAATATGGGACCTTTAATTGAACTATCAGAATACAATGGCTGTCCTAATCAGTTCCACAGTTGCTTTAAGTATTCATTTAAATTAGGCTTGGAAGATATCTTACATTTTATTTCCTTTCACTTGTCAGGAGTGAAAGGAAAAGGAAAAGTTGTCTCTTGGTCTGAGGTGACCCATTGGCCTCTGCTGACCCTGGTGGCTGGATGCCATTGAAGAGCTGTTGGAGCTGTATGTCACCTCACACACATAGCCAGAAGCCCCCTCTCTCTCTCTCCCTGCCTCCCTCCCTCCCTCCCTCCCTCCACTACACAGCCTGGAGACCAATCAAGTTTCACCTCTGGAGGTGAGTAGGATGCCGGAGCTGTTTTTGAATCTTGTATGCAAATAGGGAAGATAAATAAATAATACAAAAATGTGTTGTTGCTGCCCTGTGTTCTGCCTGTATCAAGCCAGCCATTCTTATCATAGAGCAGAGAGAGATAAGAAGTGATTCAGTCATGTCTGACCTTACTCAACCAACTGTATGGTCAAGATAAGTCTTGCACGCCTCTGCAAGAAATGATGATTGTTTGTTGGTAAGAACAGTAATGCCTTGAAACTGTTTCCCCCTTAGAGATGACATCTTCTTCCAGTGTGCCCTTCGTCTGAACTGCTTAGGAAAGCTGTAATTATTGTTTGGCTAACATTGCCGAAGCTAAAGTTAGATGTTACCTAACTCAGAGGACACTGGGACTGTTATGATCAGCGCTGCTATACCCGCCGCTACAGTCTCCTCACTGAAGAAAATAGCAGAGCATGCCAGTGGAGAGAGACAGAAGGCTGATTTATTCTGGAATGGAAACGGATGAAGGGAAAAGGAGAAAGAAGCAGTTTGTTTAATGTTGTTATTGTCCAGGGCAGTGGCTCTACTACACTTTCTGTGTGTGTGTGTGTGTGTGTGTGTGTGTGTGTGTGTGTGTGTGTGTGTGTGTGTGTGTGTGTGTGTGTGTGTGTGTGCGTGCGTGCGTGCGTGCGTGCGTGCGTGCGTGCGTGCGTGCGTGCGTGCGTGCGTGCGTGCGTGCGTGCGTGCGTGCGTGCGTGCGTGCGTGCGTGCGTGCGTGCGTGCGTGCGTGCGTGCGTGCGTGCGTGCGTGCGTGCGTGCGTGCGTGCGTGCGTGCGTGCGTGCGTGCGTGCGTGCGTGCGTGCGAGAGAGATGAGAGCAGATGGACAAAAGACAATGCCAGAGAAGAAGGTGCTGTAAGGCTCAGAGCTATAAGATTCAATTTACACACATAAAAAGTGATGCAGCACAGACATATTCACATACACTCAGCATAGGGCCCATGGTCACATTGCAGGTTTAATATCCCGGTATTGCATGTTCTTCCAAATATTATGACTTTATTTTGTTATTTTCTTTATCGCCTAAATGATTTATTTTGAACGCAGCCCAGAGCCAATAACAATGGCAGCCAACTGTGCGAAGGCGAAAAGGCCTTTATGTTTGGACGGCCTGTCATGGAAGAAGACACCTTAATTACCCATCAAACACCCCGCAGAGGATGTGAGTGGAAGCATCTGCACAAGCATGAATATATTTCACATCAGCCTTGATCTCTCTCCGCACGCCACCAGGCCCAGTGATCGGCCGCCATGTTTTTAATGATGACAGTGAGAGACCGTAGAGAGGGGAAACACAAACAACAACAACAACAACAACAACAAGCCAGCTAGGACTTTGTTGACACGGCAACAACGTCACCTTAGAGATACTTTATAAACATGACACAAATCAAATAAGAAAGTTGTTCTTTTCCCCAGCCACACAACAGACAACAGTAACCTGCGTCACTTTGAATGGAAACTACCTTTTCTGTGCAGTTCCAATCCACCAGCTTCCAGACTGACGTGATTAAGAGTGAGATTGTGTGAGGATGCCATCTTCTTCATTGGCATTCACTCATTTAATAAAAGCTGTTTTCCTCAAAAGGTATGGATGCTCTCTCAACATGGAGTCTCTCAGTGTTTACACAAAATAACTTGTATTGATGTTTTGATGAGATAAAGCCATATAGAGGTTCTATGTCCACCGCAGGTTTGAGCCATGTGTGTTCAGAGGAATCAGACAGCGAGAGGGAGGTTTGTGACAGGGGGAGATTCTGTCAAAGGCGGAGTCAGTGATTCTGGAGAATGCTTGTTGTCAAAATAACTATTAGTTCAAATCAGTGAATACCTCCTCACAAACCTCTACGGACTGTGTGTGCGGCGTAAAAAATAATACTCAAGTTTTAATATACACCGCCTATGCTCCGTAAACTTGTATGTAAACAAAGGGTATGTAAACAAAGGGGGACCCGTAGCTAGCAACATACCCGTTCACAGAGCCTACAGGCTGTGTCACTCAGCACACACACAGTACTGACAGTTTGTAGATTGTGAGGACATATTCACTGATTTTGACAAAAAGCCATTTTGACAACAATTCTACAGAATGGCTTACTCCACCTTTAAATCCACAGAGCAGTTTAGTAAATGTTGAGGTTAATTCATATTGCTTGAGTTACGGCCCAGGCTCGTCTTTGATCTTAGAGGCCAGTCATCCCCCCCTCTCTCTCTCTCTCTCTCTCTCCCTCTGTCTACCACTCTCACTTCAGTTCTCCTATTTTGCCTCTCCCTTCTTCTCTCTCTCTCTCCCTTCATATCTCTCTCTCTCTCTCTCCCTCCCTCCTCCATCAGGCAGACTTCAGGTAAGAATGTACTAATGTTTGTTTGTGCCCACCAAAGAAAAAAGGAATAAAAAGCCCTATCCCTTGGGCCTGATGATAATGCGTTGGGGCCCTTCTGTGCAGGCTCAGGAGTCTTAGGGCTGCTGATTAAATGATTGAATGAAGGAAGAGGCCAGACCCTCTCTGTTAATCCCCTCTCATGCAGCCAGCTCCCTCTGCCTCTGTCAGTGGCATCTCACTCTCCCTACACTATGTGAGGTTCCTGTCAGTTAGCACATGCATCAGGACTGCTCTATTAGTTTAGCTGTCAATATAATATGTCTGCACACAGAAGGGCCAGTTCATCTTAGCTCACTGTATGGGGAGAGAATACAGTAGTTATTTTAGGAAATGCTTCAAAAATTCCTGGATATCTTTAAGTATACTAACCATTGCATCATACAGAGCAACTATATTTGACTATGTTGAGGGACGACATACTGAGGTAGCCTATTGCTTGTGAAATAAAGAATGAGAGCAACTGAAGATACAATAATCTGAGGAATATGACGGAATATAAGAATTTATAGCCCAAAAATCTATAGCCGTTTGGACAAAAGCTGTTGTCCCTGGGTGAGGGTACCCATGACAAAGGCATTAAGAAAAACAATATCAAAATATAATTATTTGCACCGATGGTCTTGTTTGCTTCTACATGTAATGTATGATCATCAAAGGAAAAATTAGACTGTTTCAGAAATATTTAAAAGTTCCTTGTTAGAACTTTTAATCAGGCATTAATGAATTACTATGCTCTCTTCTTGACATGAACAGCATGTCATTAACGACTAACAAGTTATTTATGTCTGCAGTACATGGGGCGTCTTGTGCTGTAGAGATTGTAAAGCAACTCTGTGTGTTCACATTGATTTAACCAAACAGACATGTTTTAACAGTGATCATTATGAGCCTCCATTGGTCATTTCAACAGAGGGATCCTCCACATCCACAACACAAAGTCAGAGAAAGACAGAGAAAGACCAATGCTTGTGGTCTGAGTAATGTCTTACGTATTTGCCATGGTGGCAGCCGACACAGCTGACTTTTTAGCTTTGCCAACACACACACACACACACACACACACACACACACACACACACACACAGCCTCCGACATCAGCCTCCAAAGTGCTATAACACTAACCTTGGGACTTTTTTTTTTACTGAACCAGACGAACACAGAATACCGTTTGAGGCGCACACCAGTGTAAACCTTTACTTTATTCCCCTTTTACTGCAAATTAAAGTTTTGTAGCTTTTTCCGTCTGATTTTACGGGAAACATCTGGATCTCTCGCGCCGCTGGAGCAGTGGCCCCCGGCTGGTTGTGCGCTGCTCAGCTGTGAGGGCCAGGGATAATGAGCAGGTATCAAACGGACTCCTATGGATAAGCCGGCCTGGGTAGGGAGGCCTGTCCGACGGCATCCGAGACCACCACCGCCGCCGTGCCAACAGTCAAAAACTCTGATCTCATCTGTGACATGTCAGTGCGGAAAAAGTCTGACTCTGATTATGCATAAAATGTGATTTTGAATGATGTGTATAGGCCTAGATTATATGTTTGCAGATCAGATGTGTTTATCTATCATGTATTAATTAATTAATTCACCTTTATGTACCACTGATTTGTCACCGCATGGACGGCAATATTAGAATGATCACAGTATAACAGTTTTCAGTCAGTGATTTGTTGCACCTCTTGTGTGCGTCCTGCACTGCACATGCGCACTGGTGGACACATATATGCATAAAAAAAGTGAAAAGGGGGATGCATGCATGACCTGCTCTCGGATCATCCCTGAAACGGGAGAGCATTTGAACTTGGAATAGGCCTATAGTTCTGGCTGCTGCCTGTGAGAAACCGCCACAGAATGTGTTCTAACTGTAATAGCTGAGTGGATGTTGTGAGGTCTTGGTGCATGATCAGCAGTAGGAGGAGGATGAAGCCACAGTGTTCGCAGGTGTTTCCCCCTTTCAAACCGCAGTGA
The DNA here is from genome assembly GCF_949987685.1 of Ammodytes marinus. NCBI lineage: Eukaryota > Metazoa > Chordata > Actinopteri > Uranoscopiformes > Ammodytidae > Ammodytes > Ammodytes marinus. The sequence goes on along the minus strand of NC_137216.1, from coordinate 5,944,498 downwards.
CCTTGAGGGACTCAGACAGATGAGCGATACTATAAACACTGTCATATTTCCACACACGCCGCCGTGGAAAACAATAGAGAGAGTTTATAGCTGCATCATCATGCTACACGGCACGTATTATCTCCTGAATTACTTTTTATTTTGGTAACCGCAGCTTTTCCACCTGGGAGCTGTCTGGAGTCTGGCTGGCGTTATAGGCTAAGGAGTGTGACGTCATATGGCCTCCGTCCATCCTCGCGACGCAATGTGGATTCAGCGCAGTCGCGAGGAATAGTTCAGGGCTGAGCGCTTGTTTTTGGCCGGTGGTAAAATGATTGAGCGATTTTGAAAGATTTCCCCCGGCAGCAGCCACAGAGGGCCGGTGCGGTGCCTGCCATCAGCGGACCCCTCGCGTTAACAATGAGCCCCTTTCACTGTTAAGATTGCATCTAACCACGTCTGGGAAAACGAGATGTAAACAATTTTAATGTCTTAAGACTGAGCGAGGGATGTGTGTGTGTGTGTGTGTGTGTGTGTGTGTGTGTGTGTGTGTGTGTGTGTGTGTGTGTGTGTGTGTGTGGGGGGGGGGGGGGGTTCAAAGGAATTTATCCACTCCTCTAGTTGCAGTTACTTTTTTTAGACCTATTTTCTTTATTTTATAAAATGCTGCAGGCGGCGGAGACTTATATTGTCCTTATCTGCGGTTGTTGGGGCTCCCCGCTCGTTAAAGAGCCCAAAGCCATCGACCATTTGAAACGATTACTCGTTATTTAAGCGGACACGCAGTTTATATGGGCTCAGTTTGAAAGTGGCTCGAGTTTCCTCCACTGTTAATGAAGCTGTATTTTTTTATGGTATTTTTTTTCTTCTCTTAAGTCGCCGTTCTCTATAACGAGGGGGTCCACATTCTCACACCCAGCAGTGAAAGAAATATGGTGTTGCTATTTCTCTTTACTATAATCTCGCATCCGCCTTGGAGAGAGGGGGAGGAGGGGTTGCATGTTTTTCTGGGCTGGGTCTGAAATAATGGACTTTTCATCAGCATCCCTTGGAATTTGCGCAAATTCCACTGATTTAAATTGGAGGGCTTTCAGCTGATGCGTGTTATTAAGGCTCTAAATCTACCGCTGATAAATAATAATAATAGAAAAAATAATTATAATAATGATAATAATAACAATAATAATAATAATAATAATAATAATAATAATAATAATAATAATAATAATAATAATAATAATAATAATAATAATAATAATAATAATACATCAGTCGTATTTCGTTCAAAAATATGTGTTTTAATAAATAAGCAAAAACAATAAAATGTACATTGGACGGAGTTTGGAGACTTGCTAAGGAAAGTCGCTGAAATAAAATCCATGCAGCAAATGACTCTGAATTGCATTGGTCCCTTTGCAGGCTATAGGCGTACCTACACAGCTATGTACAATATGCATTCATTTTTTATATATATATTTATACTTTGCTTTAAAGTCTTTCGAAAAACAAAAAAAATATATTTATATCCTTCTGAGAAAAAAAAAAACGTTTAAAGGTTGGCTTTGCTCAATGAAATACAGGCCGTAAATCCGAACTACTCGCTATAACACCTTTGGCCTATACACATTGCAGGTCTGTCTCTCTGCCATAGAAAGCTCCAGACAGTCAGAAGCGGTGTGATGGAACTGCGTCCACACGCACGCGCACGCAAGAGTTTGTAGGTGTGCGTCACATGTACGCCTCTCCGCCATGCCTTTGAGGTCGAGCAGGTTCTTCAATAATCCATTTGGTCTTCATAGTAAACAGTCTGTGAAGGAGAGAAAGAGATGCGTGTTAAAATCATAGTTGATCATGAGCGAGGGACCTTTATGTTGCATGCGTATATCTAGTCATTACGCATGCCAGATGAAGGCATAGGGATTCCGTAAGAGTATATCTGATTTTTTTAAGCATATATAAAACACTCACTGGCCCGCTTAGCATGTGGGAAGTCATTAATGATTCAACTATTAGCCACTGCGCTGAGTGAAACCACATGGCAGCAGAAAAAAAAGCAACATTGTGTGAGTGTGAGTGAGTTGAGGCTATAGGCTATTCCTGCAGCTGCGGGAAAAAAAGAGGAGAGAAAAAAAACACACACACTTTGTGGAGCACCTGAGTCAATTCACGCGTTTTCATTTCGCTGCGGATTAGAAGACAGTCCTAAAATAATATAATGGAATTCCTCAGAGAAACCGTATAACCCCAGAGTCATTATGAGAATATACAGCAGTGAGGTGGCTAAGGTCAAGATGTGTAAAAGGCTGTTCTTGCAGGTCTTTAGAGTGTTTATGAATAATATCCCGAAAATAATGTTAATTAAAAAATGAATAATAATAATAATAATAATAATAATAATAATAATAATAATAATAATAATAATAATAATAATAATAATAATAATAATAATAATAATAACAATAATAATAACAATAATAATAATGTCTATTCCCATATTATTTAGAATGTATCTGGAGAAGTTTGAAAGGCCAGACTACAACATTCAATGCTTTGTTATTATTTTACATTCCACGGAGGTCAATTTAACTCAGAATTACTCAGGAGATGGAAAAAAAAATCACCACCCTTAAATTGACTGTGTTTACACAAATCACCGTAATGAAGCGTGTGTAGTCCTCTCCCCCCACGGCACCAGGATGGGTTTAGGGGACAACAAAGCCTCGCTGATGGGCGGTCTGCTAACTACATGGCAGGCCCCTGAGAAACCAAACAAACCCTGATTCCAGCGAGTTTGTTTAAGCCAAAGTGTTATTTAGTGTCACCTGCTTTGTGTCTTTTCACTGGGAGGCTTCAGACCATATAGGAAGAAGTGGCCGTAAATCAACAGCGCATTTAAAAATAGGCACCTTTATTTTTGGTGAAATTGGTTTAGATGAGATGAATCGTGACGCGTCAAATAAAGGTTATCGTTATGAGTATCTGTCCAATGATTCAAAAGTGACTTTGAAAAAAGGACGTTTGACATTTTCCTGAAATATGACAAGAAGTTATAATTGTGTCATGACGTCATCATTGAATAAACTGTCAGTGTGGATTGACTTGGCGTTATCTTTCACCTCTTGTTGCCAAATGGCGAGTTCAGTTCAGTTCCCCTAAAATCTGCAGTCCAGTCTTTTGTGATGACGCAGCCTGAACTGCTCTTGACTTTTTTTGTTTGTTATTTGTGCCTCTCACGAGCACGACAGAACGCCGCGCTGCAAATCTGCAAAATAACGTGACCGAATCCTGAGTGCTCGTTAATAGGGGCCTCTGTGTTTTTTTATTGTCTTGCACTGGCTTGAACTTTCATGTGCAGCCGAGCTGCCCATTCCTGCGGTCTCCACACAGGAAAGCGCTCTATTGTGGATATAAATGACCCGTGGTGGCACTACAGCTGCGTCTTGGTGCAGCCCAGTCATTTAAAAAAAAACACACACTTAATATTACATTTGCTTTTAAGAGGGACCGAACAAGGACTAACTGTAAAATACACAATAAATTGCGTTTTCTTCATTTGACCTGCCGTGTGGAAATGTTCAAAACCTAGTATTTGTTTTAATCCGCCGACTTCCCTGCTCCTGCTCCTTTACTTAAATAAATAAAATGCAACTTTTTTCTACGTCTTCAATCGAATTTAAAGTGGATGAATGCAGAATATGTTTAATTAAAGTGGTGGACTAGCTGTCTGTGTGCATTGCGCACAGTCTGGCTTTGGAGAGATGCTGAGGCCTCGGTGTGAAATATGCCACACACATAACGTACACACACATAACACGCGCGCACAGGCGTGCCTTTGGACACGTGGATTTCAATTGTGTGTGCACACAGCTGATGCGCACGAATGTTTTGGTAATCTGGCCACAGCTTTTCTTTGGACTTTCCTTTCTTAGAATATTATGTGCATAAAAATTTGGCACCATGCTTTACGGTAAATGACACCCTCTACATAGGCTACATCATCACCACGCAACTCACATTTTGGAGAAGATTTACGCAGAAAAGGGAGGGAATTTGGGAGGAAAATGTACGGTGAGCAGATCATAAATCTGATAAAAGATCAAACTGTCTGTCTAACGTCAGCCTCATATCAACGCAATTCGTTAACAGTTTAATATTTAATAATAAATTGTCTTGTGAAGCCACATCTTTATTCACCAATAATAAATAATAAAACATGTTCTTCAAAGTCTGCTACCTCTAAGCCTACAGATAGTATTACTGTAAAATGTGTTCAGCTTCAGTGTGTGGTACCCACCGCTTTGGCATTGTATGTGAAGGCTCCCTGCTCGGTGGCTAGTGAGTCGCTGACATTGACCAGGCGCCCTCCATCCTCCACACGGAGAAGGCGTAACTGAGTCTCTCGTGCGCGACGTAGCTGCAGCTGGACATCTTCTGGTCCATCTCGTCGCTCTGCAGCACCTGACACAGGAAGTCGATGTACCGGGAGGCGAGCTTCAGAGTCTGGATCTTGCTGAGTTTGTCGGAGGGCAGCGTGGGGATGATTTTACGCAGCGACGAGAAGGCCTCGTTCAGAGACTGAGTCCGCTGCCTCTCACGGACGTTGGCCAGGCAGCGCTGGTTCTGCAGCTCCTCGTAGGACTGCGTGGTGTCCTGAGTGGGCTTCTTGCCCCGCTTGACCGGCCCGGGGCTGCCGCTGCTGCCGCTGCCGCTGCTGTCCTCGCTGGACTTCTTACTCTGTCTCCTCTTCCCGGCGAAGGAGCGCTTCTGCTGCTGCTGCCTGTCCAGCTCCTCCTCGCTGGTCACCAGACTATCCACAGGGGAAGCCGGACAACTGGAGCCCTCTTCCATTTCTCTCTTGAAGAAATGAAGGGATAGAGCGGAGAAAACGCCGTCCACCTTTGAAGCCGTGGTTACAAACAATACAGTAAAGATATATCCGTAGAAAGAAGAAGGCAGGAACAATGTCAAGACGTCTCTCTCCTGCGCCTCTTGCTTTGGAAGAGAAAATGAATTCACAAAGTGCAGGTTGGCACGCTTTCTCCTCACGCAGGAAGTTTTTTCCCCTTCAATTTTTTGGGAAACTTTATCCCGGTTTCAGATGCTAAATAGTTTTGATGGTGGAAGGGGAGGGGTTAGGAGGGCGGAGGAGGGAGCTAGAGCGCGTCCCGCTCCGCTAATAAGCAGGAGGGAGCAGTCATGGTTTCATGTGTCTGGGTTATGACAGAAACAAGGCGCTTATTTACAGTCGAAACAAGTAACGGAATGTGTTTGATATTTCTTGTGTTTTTTCTTAATGCATTTTCGATTTTACTGAAATGTTAATTGGTAGGCTACCACATTATCCATTTATGAATTATGGGTTGAACTATCAAACTAGTCCGAATTAAACGTGTTTACGCATTTCTTAGTAATTTGATTAATCTTTAATTATTGTGATAATATGGATATAGATTATGAATGGCTTTTTCAATTTAATAATAGTGTTAAAAAATATGAAACATCTCAATGTTGTATTATTAAAGGTTTAGTGGTGTATCAAATTTAGCCTCAGTGACACAGCTCAATAAAAGTAGGCTACAATTTCCAGCTGAAAAAAAAAAAAATAATAATTTGTCATCCGAGTATCGAGTCCAGTATTTCTCCGTGGGGACTTTCAGATCTCGTCAAACCGTCCATGTACAGTAAATACTATGTTTCCTTCTAAGCATGTGTTCTGTGGAGGGCGATTTTACGCACTGTTTCTTTGGGCTCGAGGTAATCTATCCGCCTAATCTTTAATCGAATCAAGTGTGTATCGCTCTCACAGTTCCTATAATGTGGAAGTCAAACAGGAAAGAGTCTTAAACTAACCGAAGAGCTCTCCGGTTTCTTGTGGATACCTCCTCCAGTGGACGGTGCGTTTTGTCAGCGGTCCACCTCTTCATCCGTCATGTCATGTTCCCCCCGGCGCACAGGTGGCTCACATTATACAGCTGAATTCATCCACACTGCCCGCATGCACTTTGTCCAAAACAGCTGACTGACCGCTAGAGATGTCGGTGGTTTTTTAATGTTGGTTTTTGGGGGGCTATAGCAGGTGTTCCTTTGCTCCCGTAAACAAATCATTTTAAGTCTTTTTTTATTTAAAAAATGACAAAAGAGAGAGAGAGAGAGAGAGAGTATTGTGTTTATGTTTATCTTATTTAACTATATGTTTTTTATTTTATCATTCTAACTACACTGTGGGCCAGAGATAAACGCCATTTAGATTCTGATGTATGTCTTCTTGCATATATCAGAACTGACAATAAAATACTTTGACTTTGAGAGAGAAAGAGAGGGAGAGAGATAGATAGAGAGAGAGAGAGAGAGAGAGAGAGAGAGAGATAGATAGAGAGAGAGAGAGAGAGAGAGAGAGAGAGAGAGAGAGAGAGAGAGAGAGAGACAATGTGCAGGCTTGGTGACGTTACGTCTCCTGCTTTTAAAATGTTTTCTTGTAATCATTTATTGACCATTGAGACTGTGATCTCCTTGATTGTTAAGAAAATGACAGTCATCTTATTATACTTTGAATAATGGTTAAAACATCGTTTCTGTTTTGTTTTTTTCATCTGAGGATAGGAGACTTTGGGCATATCTCCAGCATTGGCTACGTCATCCACACGTCACACCATTGAATGATGTTCCTGAAATCATCAAAGAAACAAGGTTCTCAACTGTTAATGTGAGTCTATCATTCACTGAATAATTGCCTCTTGTTATAGGAAGCAATGTAGCTAATCCACACTGTTGCATGGACTTTAGTTCACCAAGACAAAATAATAATAATATCTACAAAATAATCAAACCGCTCTATCTGGTGTGGATGTGCCCATGTGTGTTGTAGTTGCCCGGCGAGACTTGTCGCTGTAAATGGGGCAGAAGCGAGCACCCCCCTAAAAGTTGCACAACATTGTTTTTAACCCACGAACACTCACTTGGTATTATAGGACATATCCTGCTTTCCCCTTAAGAGCTCCCTTTCCCCCATAGCAGCACCTGGTCTGCTTTGTGTTCTTGGTTCCACTGGTAATGGTGACTGTCACAATGCTTTCACCCAGTGCCAGAGCTCTTCATTCAGCCCCCTGACATGCCTCAGTGCGGGGTCCAAGTGTGGTTACAGTTTGCCGGTCTAGTTCATACGACCTCATCGTAAGAACAGGTAATGTTTCACACGTGCAAATATGAAAGCAATGCTGAAGTATGTGCAAGTGCATGGCAATGGCATAAAATAGAGGACATTCACATTCTCTCTCTCTCTCTCTCTCTCTCACACACACACACACACACACACACACACACACACACACACACACACACACACACACACACACACACACACACACACACACACTTTCCCTGATTATGCCCTCTGACCTGTTGCTCCCTCGCTCAGCTGCAGGAGGCCTCCATGCCCAGGGGAGAAGGATTCTGACTTGCAGAGTGAGAGGCTGATCCTGCACAGCGCCTGTATAGGCCCCACATACACACACACACACCGCGCAGGAAGAGAGAGAGAGAGAGCAAGAAGCCCCCACCCGCCCTCCCCCCCAGCACTTTTCCATCCCCTGTGTCTGTGATAAGCTGTTATTCAAAAAGACAAGCAGAGGATGATGAGCATGACAGCTTGCCCCCGTCCCGAACCGATTAGAATTTGTTTCCCGATCATATTCTACTGCAGAATACACTGTAAAAAATGATGTGGAAAAGGAAATGTGGAGAGGTTGAAACCTAACCATCAACAGCCATTCATGCTAAGTTGGCATGGGAGGCACCCGGTGTAATATACTGGTTTCAAGTTGTTCCTACTTTTTAATTTATATATTTAATTGAATTGATTACATATTAGAGCCTGCCTCTTTAAGCCCCTTCTTACAACAAGCCCAGTCTGCTCTGATTGACCCTAAATCTAACTGGCAGTTTGAATCTAATTACCAGTTAGATTATGGGGTATCTGGGGGTGTGCTTGAGGTAGTGCTCTGCTAGTTGGTATTGGGGGAGCGTGGCTTCTCCACTTATGATGTCATAAGGGGAGAGATATCTGAATTGGGTTTTTGAACACAGGTTACATGGATGTGGAGAAAAAGAGTTTGTATTTTTCACATACTTTGGAAGTCTCTAGACACACAAGGGACCCCATAGTCATTTTGATAAAAACATGAAAAACAACATCTCGCATAAGGTGATCTTTAACAATCAACACACAGTCTTGCTGAACTAGCATTGTCCTACACAGCATTTTTCAGTTCACTCCTTATTTGGGGTGTAACACCTGTAACATATTTACAGTGTTCCCACTCAAGTTGAATCTAAATAAATAGATATTAAAAACAAACAAGACCCTGAACGAACTGATCATAGGTGTATCTCAGCAAGGTCTCTGAAAGCTGCACTGTAAACAATTGCTGTAAATTTACAGCAGGATTTCAACAGCATTAACCTGTTATTTATAAAAACAGCATTTAACTGTTAATATAAAAGGCAGTCTGTTAAATGACAGTCCTTTGCTGTTATGTTACGGAACGGTAATGTTTTTCAAAAATACTGAACTTTGCTGTTAATTTACCATCAAACTTAGAAGGGACAACTTGACATGAGCTGCCTGCACATGTGAAGCTTATACAGTTTTCTTCATTAATCCTCATCCATCCACATCTTAACTAATAAGTGTTGTTTACTTTATATCCTCTGGTTAAGTTTAATTAAAGTTGAGTTATATTTACTTGGAAATGGAAAGTGCAGTTAACGTAATTAAACCAAGTTAGTCTGAAGTTACTCAGTAGAATGAAGGAAACGGATTGCCTTCGATAAATCAAGTAAGCACAACAAAGTGTATTGTAGAGACGCCCCCTTTCCCACAATGACTTGCAATGGACTAAACGTTTGGTATGTTGCTATTTGCACCCTCAGTAAAGGGGATGTTTCACTCCATTACTTCACTATGCATTTTGTTTAAATAAAACATTTCTGTGTGAACTAACCGTTATTTTTGGTTATAACAAACGGTTTGTGGAAATCTTAAGCAAGATCCCGAGTTCAACTCAGGAGACAATTTACAATAGAAATTAATCATTCCATTGAACTTAATATATTGTGACAAGTGTCTTGAAGTAACAAACAGAAGCTGCTGTCTATGTTTAGCATTTTAACAAATAGGGGACATAGTAAACTTACATATGGAATGAAACACATCTGCCCAATGAAATATAACATCCCCTTCACTCAGGGTGCAAACAACATAACAAACATTTAGTCCAGGTTCATCCCTTTTTTTCATTAACAGTATAATCCTGTCAATTTTAGTGACAGTAAAATAATGCTAATTTAACAGTATTAAAATGGCAACCCTGCTGCCAGTTGATTAATGTTTTTTTACAGGGAAATTTCTTACAGTGTGTTTGACCTGGAAAACATCAACTGTTCTACCAATAAGAGGAAGTTATTGACTCATTTGCTCCTTTATCCCCTGTGGAGTGATTCATATCTCACCCAACACTCTCTGGAGAAGAGAGGCATTCCTGGTCCCTGTGGCTCACCTAAGAACCTCCTGAGAGAGAGAGAGAGAGAGAGAGAGAGGGAGAGAGAGGGAGAGAGAGAGAGATAGAGAGAGAGAGAGAGAGAGAGAGAGAGAGATGAAGGGAGAGGCAAAGATGGAGAACTGAAGTGAGAGTGGTAGAAAGAGGGAGAGAGAGAGAGAGAGAAGGAGGGATGACTGGCCTCTCAGATCAAAGATGAGCCTGGGCAGTAACTCAGCAGAGAGCAGGATGACGTAGCTCTGTCTTGTCCAACACCTCCAGAAGCAGCTCCACATGGGTGGGTGTATAAGCTCAGATCCTCCCTGCCGTCCAGCACACCAGTGAAAACACACCCTGGTCCTATATGCACCGTCTCCAGACTCAGAATGGAGCTCGTAAATACAGAAAGCAGCGCTCACGAGACGAGAAGTGAGAGCCAGAGGTGTTGAGAGATAAAAATCAGGTCTCGGGGCAGAAGAAGAAAGAAAGGATGCAGACGAAAAGAGAGAGAGGAAAGAGGCCAAGTGTACGGACGGCGCGGTGATACGCCAGTCTTTGATCTGACAGAGAGGGTTATGAATGTGTGAGGGAAGTTATGGAAGAGATGATTTGTTAGCTGCTGCGATGAGTGGAATTTTACAGTCCATGTGCAATGGCTGCCAGCATGGGTTACCTTTGACTTTAACCCCTCTCCCAAACACTTGTGAGGCTCACCCCAAATGATCTTGGCAGGAGGATCTAAAGCCATGGCCTGTGTGCAAACATATTCATGTGTGTGTGTGTGTGTGTGTGTGTGTGTGTGTGTGTGTGTGTGTGTGTGTGTGTGTGTGTGTGTGTGTGTGTGTGTGTGTGTGTGTGTGTGTGTGTGTGTGTGTGTGTGTGTGTGAGTGTCAGCGAGTGATTCAAGATGATCCAAAGATGTTCCGCAGAGGAAAGGCCCAGCTGGTTCTCATTGCGCGGTACTGTCTATTACCAGCAGTGCAATCGCTTTTTAAGCTACTTGTACTGTTTCCATTAGGAGGAACCATTTACATAACTCCACTGCTACCCACTTCTGTGGCCAAGGAACACCTGATGACGTGACCTGCAACACATTGACAGCGAGAATTGTGTTTTTGAATAAGAAATATAAATTGTTACTCAAACAACCAATCATTTGTCTTAAAATTAGACATGGTGGTTTCACACTCATTAGCTTAACACAGTAGCCAAATGTGTGGTGGCACCTGTTGAAAAAGAAGGGTACATGTCGAGTATATACTATGAAACTATTCACAATATTAAAACCCCAAACAGTAAAACATTATTCAACTGATTTGACAAGCAACAGAACATGAGTGACTTCACCTCTGCTTCTGACCACCATGACGTATTGTTTCTCGGTTTCATAACGCAATATTCACCAGAATTCAAAAAATAAATAAATCGTTTTTTCTAGCCCTGTTTTTTTACCAAGTAAAAGTTGGTCTATTCCCAGAGTTTGAGAAAAACAAAAGCTTTGTCTGTTTTATTGCACAGTTGTGAAAATGTGACTCACACACGTCAGCTTTGAATCAGAACTTGCATGTCTGACTCCATGGCAAATCCAAATATAGCAATAAGAAAAATAAAACATCACAGCCTTTATGTAAAAACAAAACAAAACAAAGGATCACACAACTTCAAGGGAACAATGGTATCCATCATCACAACATATAAAACATTGTTTTCTTTCTTTGTAAAAACTAGTTTGAATTCAGTTATTCCAGTTCATCAGCATGCAGAGGCGTACAGACACAGGCTTTCACTTATACGCATTAACACAACAGGCACTTAGCATGATCAGTCACACAGGCAGTGTTCCTATTAAGGGCCTGTATTTAGCCGAGGCCGCTACGGTGAATGAAACAACCGGCAATATCGGTGAGGGGTACATATTGGGCAATAAAACCATAGGCACCTCCACTCATAGAGTCATTCTTCAGTTCCCATTCATTCATACATCCACACTTCTGCATTGGGCCGCTCCGGGGCTGATGACAAGGTGTTTCTGAAATCGCATTAGGGGCCCTTTCATAAAGGTTTCATTGGGGAGTGTGTAACAGCTTGAAGCATTTAGGCTTTGTTTAATATGATGCAGGCTCGCTGCTCCATGCTTTGTCTCCTGTGTGGAAAGGGGCCCGGGATGCCAGAGACCCCCACTGTCAGAGTTCGCTTTGATATCTGGAGGTGGAGGGGGAAATAGGGCAGAATACACACACACACACACACACACAAACCTGTACGCTCAATACCTGCCCTGCTGCCCTGTAGAGTTATGGCCATCCAATGAACACGCCAGGCTTTGAAGTGCAGCTCTCCTATGGGCTTCATGCCCTATGAGAGAGCAGGGATCATGATATACAGTACTGCGTCCACTTCAGGCACATGCTGTATCTGTTAGGTGAAGCAGCGTAGTTCAAAAGCACTGACTGCTGAAAAATATGAATACATAAAAAACACATTTTGAAAATATATGTTACAATTTGTTGCATTCATCTCACAGATTTGTTTGACTTTTTCTTCCCCATACACACACACACACATGCACGCATGAACACACACACACACGCAAACGCACACACAAACACACACACACTTTGGGATCAACTTGAGGTTTAGTGTGTGTAGCACATGGACACTTCAACACGTGCAAATACGTATTGGATCAAACCACCAAGCCTTATGATTAATGGGCGACCTGCTCTCCCACCTGAGCTGCATACTTGTAGATGTATACACACATTGATTGGTGGTGGAGTGGTGGAGGGTGCAGATCCGTGCGCTGTTTATTTGATCAGCTTTTGTCCAGTAGAAGCCTCTCTCGGGCGTAACAAAGTAACAAACCATAAATTCAACCCGTGCTCAACTCAAATGCACTTCATTGACTTGACAGTTACAAAAAACAGTGTTGCCAGAGCAATTATGCTGGCTACAACACAATTATATTCATTATGCGTGTTCTACTTCCAGAAACTGAACTTTAACCGGGCCATACAAGAGGGAAGAGGGGGAAGGAGGGAGGGGGCTAGGTCCCGTAAATAGGGTCAGGGTAAATTTGCAGAACAAATGACGGGGAGGCTGTGCACTGGGGTGCTGATGGGGCAGCCTCCTGCACAAATAACGCAGCGTAATTAGTGCTGCACTTGTGACCCTGGTGCCAAGGTTAGCGTGACTGGTTGGCCCAGGTTCACAGTGTCAGCCAGGTGGCCCAGGCAGGCTACAGCCAGGTTAGACCCAGCTAAGGCAGTGTGAGGGGGGTGAGGGGTGGTGAAGGCAGTGCAGTAAGACTGGGCAAACAGGGCTGTTGTTTGTTCTGTTGATTGGTTCGGGACAAGTAGGGTGAAGATGAGCGGATGTCAACACGGGGGGGTGGCATTTACAGTCAACCGTCACCCCTCCCTCAATGTCACCTGTGTCACCAACAGCATCAAGTGAGCTGTTGGTTTAAACTGAGGACAAGAAGTGTGGCCCCAAACTAGTAGAAGCATTGATAGAAGGTGGAGTCAGCCATCCTGGAGAACGTTTGTTGTCAAAATCACTGCAGGCCGAAATCAGTGAATATCTCCTGTAATGTCCATACCTGACTGTAATGTGCCTGGGCAATGTAAAGCGTTATGTAAGGGTAACCCTTGGTTTTACAGGCCACTGTATACTGAGGCCATCGTAGTTAGAGTGTAGGATGTGTATTACAGTAAGACTGGATTTGTTTGTTTTTTCCACACACACAGTACAGACAGGTAGCGGATCGTGAGTCGATACGATACTGATTTTGCCAGAATCACTAACTGTACCTTTAAGTTATTATGGATGTCTCATTATAATGCCCTGGTAGCCTAAAGTCCTAGCTCACTCCGCTAACACCTCAGTGCCAGAAAAGCTGATGCTGTTTATTTCCCTCCTCACGGTGTGTTTGTCCTGGCTGCCGTTCTAATCCGGAGGAGGAAATGATTGCATGTTCGCTCGTCTGAGACGGCTTCCAATGCGTGGCCCCCCTACTGTTCAGGGCCCTTGAGTGCATGCGCCCCCCCTGGGACAGGCTGTAAACACGACACCGCATTTTCTCTTTCAGACGCTGTGATCTGAGTTATTAGCTCTGAGGCTGCCAGCCTGCTCCTGTGAAGAGGAGCCGCGATGAGAAAAACAGGTGAGCTATTTAACTAGACTTTCACAGCAATTAAAGTGCCAACACACCGGGTCGCCATGGTGCTGAGGCTTCTGGGTAGTCAGCATTTGCGTGGTGGATGTTTGTTCTTTGTGTTGTTACGTGGGTCTGTCTGTTTTGCAAAATGTTCCTCTGGATGCCCCAAGATGAGGTGTCAGCCATTGTTCAACAGTTACAGATACTGTATATATCCATTTAGGCTCTGCAAAGTACAGTTTACTTCAATGCTCTGAGATTCAATGCAACTTGTCAAGTAGCAGGCTACCAATGGGAGTGATGTTAAATAGATATTTGATCCTTTGGACTTTTCCTTTTTTTTTTTTTTTACAAAATGTGAAAGAAACGTAGTACTCAAACAGTGTCAGCTTGAAGCATCATGAAGGACAGCAGCGGTATTTGAAAGCAATCATCTGGTGTGGTATGGCTTTGACTCTGTATTTACAGTCACCTCACATCTAAGAAAAGGGAATAGAAACACTGTAGCCACTGCAGGTTCAGGCTTTTTAAAGAATGCACTGTCACCGTTCGCTATTAACACTAATTGTTAGCACTTATTGTTGTTTTATGCCAGTTGCAATGAAATATAATTTGACAAAACATAGAACTACAGTCAACACTGAGACACATATCTGCACAAAGCTGGGCTTAGTTTTTAAATGCAACCTATTGAGCATGGCAGCTTTGGCAAAAAGAAAAACCTAGATGATACTTTATTGATAATTAAAAGACCTTTGCTACCAGGCTGAAGCGATTCTCTCTTGTTTTATGTAAGCCGGGCTAGTTTACAGTGGCAGCTGATTGCTGGGACATTTCAGAGGGGTCACACAACCACATGGACTTGGTCTGACTAGTTTACAGTGTTGCTGTGGCGCTGGATGTTTGTCTTTCTCTCACTGTCTGTGACCCCCAGACTGCCACATTGTACCTCTGATACACTAGTGGATTGTCCCTTTAAAACAATGTTCTTTTGGATTGAAAACACATTGTGCCATCCCCAAATCACACTCAGTTGTTCTTATCGATCAAGTTGTATTCTAAGAACTCAGGCCTTGTAGAAAACCTCCAAATGAGTAATCCTAAAGAAAACCAACATGTGTTTTTACACGTTTGTATACACCGTTAGTCACAAAGATATGTGACATGTGATTGACTGTATATCTAATAAATATGCTACGTTCAAAATCTCTTCCTTTTTTTTTGATTTGACACATGCCTGACCCTTCTACGTGGCTGTTTCAGATCTGCTCCGCCCAGACCGCTGCATTGTTTCCAACAGGATGTGATGCACTAATTATATTTACAAGTGCAAAGGCCCAGACTCCAAAGTTACACTAACATGATAAACACACCTGCCGCCCGATGGCAGAAAAAAGCCCCGCAGTGTTTGTCAGTTGAAGTCTGCCGGATGTTAAATCAATAAACTATCTCGACGCAGAAAAGCAGCCTGATGCAGTTCACAGGCTGGAAGACTCTTACTCATTCTGGCCTCCACAAATGTTCCCCCTTTGTCTGAATCAACAAAACTTGAACAAAACTCAAGCACTGTGGTCCTCGAGTTTTCTTCAAACAATATAATGGCTATATATGTAGAAAGTGTGTCTGTTTTTTATTATTTTAATTTTTTTAATTTTTATTTATTTATTCGTCTATTACTATTTAAACTTTTTTTTTTATTGCTTGCATGTTCGAAATAACGACAATCAATCAATCAATCAATCAATCAATCAATATAATAGCTATACAATGTACTGGCTTTTACTGAGCTTTCACAACACATCTCATTGGCTTCATTAGCTTATCAAGTACTCTGTTGTTTTTGATTAAAACAATTTTTTTTAAATCATTCAAATGATTATAAATATTTGTATAATATTAAAATACAGAGGAGTGTTATCATTTTTACAGTGATGCTCAATTTGAATATGAATAATGACATAAAAAAAAGAATACATGAAGAAATCCCTAATTAGATTGAGCCAATCAATACCACCAGGGGGACTCAGGGGTCACTGAACTCAGCATCAGAATGTCACAGAGGTCACTTGCAGTTTGGTGATTGCTACCTCACTAAAAGGAAGGGGCTCAAACAACAACTTCTAAAGGTCCAAATTGTGTGTTTAAAACTCAGTTCTAAATGATATTTCGTGTGTTTTCTATTAAATTGTGTCTTCCAGCGCAGCCACATAAACCTGTTTCCTACTCAATGCGGGGGTCTCTTGTGTGCACTTACATCAAACAGGTGCACAGTACATAGCCTACATCTGTTGCACCTGTAAGAACAGTGGATCACTTTAGTGTTTCAACACTCAAATGGAGATTGTATAACTTTTTCTCCACAAAAAATCCATTTCTTCAATTCATTTTCTCACCCCATTTGCTGAACACTTTGAAGTTTATTTAATCCGAAACTAAGAAATACATGAACTGTTGTTCCAAGCACACAATTGCAAGTAATGCCACGGAATAAAGTTTCAATTCTCATTAATTTTCTCTCCAGATTAAACCAAGGGCTCATTTTAATTCACTGTGACCAAAACCCTCCATTCCAGACCTTAATCAGCTTTACATGGCCCATAAGCTACACTCTGAGGTGTAGATCTCATAACTGGGTTGCTTCTTAATTGTTTCCCAGGGGCTATATTAGCAGCACCAAAGAAGAATGGCTTTGCTGTTGACTCCCTCCACCGGTTTTACACATCTGACTACAACGCTCCGAGCAGCATGGACTGTGCAGAGAAAAGCACAGGGTGATTAGAAATTAGACAGATGAAGAAAAATATTTCATCTTTCATCTAGCACGACCCTTTATTTGTCCAATACTTAGTTTTTTATACCAAATATAAAAAAAAAATGACATTCGGCCTCATTTAAACTTTGTTTTAGACTAAACTAAGATGGTGAGCATGGGAAACAGTATGCCTGCTCAACATATCAGTCATATTAGCTCGGTCATATTAGCAGGTTGATGTTAGCATTTAGCATTAAAGGGACAGTTCAGTATTTTTGAAGTGTGGTTGTATGAGGTATGCATAGTAAGTCTGTTACCTTATGGAGATGGTGGTCAGTGTTTTCATTATAAAAATGTTTGGGAGAGACGTCACGTTTAGTCTAGGTCCTGGGTAAGATTTGTATGCGCCTCATTTAGCGGAGAATATCTCAACTGTTATAGACTAATATGACCCCAGTGAACAATGTGGGATGTGTGACAAAATCTCTATCCGGGGTGAAAGTCCTGAAAATGACCACAACACGTTACACTAGTATCACACTACGTGGTGATTTTTTTTCCTTTATAGATATCCTCATACTTTTTTACCAGATTAATCTTCAAATTAAGAGACATACTTTTTGTATTACACTTTGTCTAGAAATTGTAATAACTGTTCAGTTGTACGATAAATTTAGGATTTTTTAATTGCTGATTTGCATACTTATACGCTGCGCTGCCCCGACAACAGAGTTTCACGTATCGATCAGCAGTGAAAAATCCTACATTTAGTGAACGGATATTTATTTTTTAGGTAAGCATCTATGGCAGAATAACATTTTTCGGCTGGCCCCCTCTGCAACAGTACAATGATTCTGCTACAGTTAAGTCTCCCTAAAACTCCTTAGAATGACTTTGCTGACCGCCATCTCCCTAAGGTAGCAGACTAACTATGCATAAGAACCTCATACAACCCCACTTCCAAAATAATGAACTATCCCTTTAAGTACAGCCTCATGGGACTGCTAACATGGCTAACATGGCTATACACACACTCACCATGTGTACCAATACTTCCATGCAATTTAGTATGAAAAAAAAAAGATTTAAGATGTCCCAATACATAATATTGAATGCCAGGGTGCCAAAAAGTACACAGAGTTCCTACTACTTCATGTTGTATTTTGCAGAGTGCTAACCAGCAGGATTTTTTGGCTGTTCCGACCCATAATCCTGTGCACAACAGAAGTTACGACACACTTCGACATGAGCTGCCAAGAGAGAACAACAAGCAATGTGATGGATCAATAAGCAATGTGGCATGCTGCATTCAAACTACACATCTTTAATGAACAGCTAACATAGTAAAAAGAAAGAGTATGTCATTTGGAACGCAGGGTGAGACTCTTTTCTCGTTAGCCAGGTGGCCCTAACTGGCAAGTTAACACAAAAACAATGATTTATTCTACTTCTTTACAGAACTGATTCTTGTCATTACAAATGAGTGACTCAAATAATTGACTTGATCAGTATAGTGTCCTTACTCCCATACCTTGCATTGAAAACGAAATTGTAGCATTTACTTTTTAACTGTACTGACTGTACTAACCCCACAATGTTTTCTTTTTCAATTCAATTTCCCCTTAAGCTTCGTGATGTTGCCAGCCACGTGTAGCTGTTGTTTTTGTGACACCACCATAAAGTTATAGGCATTCCAAGCTATTTTAAAAAAGAACCATAAGATCATTAGAACCACACTGCTACACATTTCTCATTTCACTTATTTCCTCCTTAACTTCTACATGGAAATCCTTAGCCGTATGTTTAACACAGGCTTTGAGGGGCCAGCTCGACTAGCACCAGCATCCCATCCCTCATGCTGTTAGGAGCAGCAGTAGTGTGAATGACACCTGTAACACTGGTCTCAGATCAGGGGTCATGTGGTGAGCACAGGCATGCTCTCCACCTGCACTCACTGTCCTAAAAGTGTTGACTGAATTTACAGGTTTGTGTGTCATAAGAAAATGGTTAAACTCAGTCATGTGGCATGAATAGAAATGTCCATTCCAATGATGTAATGTTGAGTAATCTACAAAGCTAACTCAGGGACCTGAAGGTTTTAGCCCAGCAGACTTTTAAGATCTCAATTCAAAGAAACAAGAAGGAACTGGACCGGAGAAGGGAGGGAGGGAGAGGTTGTTTTTATGATCTTGTGTAGAGATAACTCTTAAATACATTGAATTAACATAGAAAGGGTTGCTTTTTCTTTTTTTTTCTCCGATCCATTCTGAAGAAAATGACACTTTCAATTGTAAACGTGCTGTAAAAAACAATAAAACACAACTGTCTCATTTGAGTCACAGAACAATACATAAATAAATAAATAAATAAATAAATAAATAAACATCCAAAAAAAAGTAGCACAGGTATTTTTTTCATAAATAGGCAATAATTATAAATAAATAAGTAAAACAGCCGATGATAGATGTTGAACAAACAGTGCACGACGAGCATTATAACCATCTTTTTGGAAACAGCACCTGACATGCTAAAACACATTGCAGTGATGCTGCTTCTCACGCCCATTGTCTCATTTACATGATCAAGGCTCTTGTTTAACACATCGCCTCGCAGCAGCAGCAGCAGGCTAATGAGCCAGAGTCCCGGGAAAACACTTCAGCGCTGCATGCTTGCAGAAGTATGAGCCCTTAGGAAGTCCATTCAGTCTCATGCCAGTGTGTGCCCCAATCTCTCTTTCCAAGTGCCATCTATTTGGGCTAAAACAATGCCAACCCTCTCTCTCTCCCCTCCCCAGCCCGTGAAACAATGGCTCTCAATTACCAGTCAAACAATAAATTAGAATATTCAAAGCCAGGGAGGAACCAAGGAGTGGATGGAGGTTGAGAAAAAAGCCTCTGAGGTGTGTGACTCGGTGAGAAGTTTGCAAGATGTCGATCGGCCGGAGAGAGAGAGAGAGAGAGAGAGAGAGAGAAAAGAGGGAGGGACAAAAATGCCCTCCTCAACTGCATTCTCCACACCCGGGGTGCCCCATCTCTCTCTCCTGTTAATCCCACTTTATCCAAGAGAGGCGTGCTGTCAGGTCTGGGGAGGGGCAGAGGGAGACAAAAGCAGTGCAAACACATAAGTTTTGATACATTTTAATGACTGTTTAACAAGTCCTGGGTCTGGGGCTAAAGGACAGGGACGCACACTCACACACTTACTGCTCAAAAAGCCCCATAAAGAGGCTTGGGAGCAGATTCCCACGGAATTCGTTAAAAAGCAAGAATACAGGTTCTTGTGTTTTGGTGAAATGAGGCCCATTTAAGGGCAAATGCCTAGGGAACACACCTGGGGATAAGAGTGTGCAGCAGACACACAGCAAGCTGCTTAAAATGGCATTTGCTTTATGTCAATACAGCGGGATTACTGTCTGTGAATAACAACAGTCCTTTCTTTCTGGACACTGAAAAACGATTAGGTTTAAATGAGCCATTATAAGCCTCTCTGTAGGTCTTATAGAAACAAAGATGGAGACTGAAAATGGATCATTCCACTGTGTTTTCATGGTAGCCCATATGACTTGGGCAAAATAGTGTTTATGTTCTCTGTTATAATATGATAATGGCTGGGGCATATTGTTTTCTAATCAGCAAAGACTTCATTAAAGCTTTTAATGTATCAGGTACTTTTAGGTGTATGACTACACACTGTTCCATTCAATGCTTATTTTTATTTAGATGTGGATTCATTGAAAAAAAATAGAAAAGTAAAAAAAAATGTAATGTAATTTTTTTCTATAGATGTGTAAAATGTGCTAGTGAGAAAAGGTATTCTCCGATGTTCAGAACAATCTAAAATCAAAGCAATATCCTAATGAGTCAAGACTATAGAGCCAATAATGGCTTGATCATTGATGATGTTTGATTTAACTTCATGTGAACAGCTTTCAAATCGGTAAAGTAACTTTTATAGTTAACATTTCTGTGATCTGCGACGTGTGACTCAATCATCAGTTAATAACAATCTCATTATGGGCAAATGACGGCGATCAGCTCACCACTTGTGTTCCAGATGGCGTTGGTCTGGTTTTTGTAGCCGTTCTTCATGCACTCGTCTACGTAGGATTTAGGGTCGCAGCCCGACATGAGGATCTCTCTCAGCAGGGCGATGTAGGCGATGGCCAGCCGCAGAGTGTCTATCTTAGACAGCCGCTTCTCGTAGGGAAACGTCGGCACGTGGCAGCGCAGCTCCTCGAAGGCCGAGTTGATGCTCAGCATCCTCTTCCTCTCCCGGATGTTGGCGGCGTGCCGCTGCACCTTGTATGGCTGATGATGGGCCCCCAGCCGCCGCGGCCTATGCTGCCCCTCCTCCATGGGTTCGTCTATGGAGGAACCATCCCCATCCCCATCGGCGCACATGCCCTCCCCCGGAGACTGCACGTCGAGGTCGGTGAAGGTCAGCTGTGCATCCGGGAAGATGGACTGACTGCCGAAAGAGGACCAGGGCGAGAGCTGGCCGGCGGCCGTGCTGTAGTCCAGCAGGAAGGTGTCCAGCTGGGTCTGGAACTGGAAGTTTTGGTCCATCTGTCCCCAGAATGCAAAATCCTGGGTGCCATCCTGGTCGAAGTCAAAAGGGACGTCCTCCATATTTTGAAAAGTAAAATTAAATGATTTGTATTACTATAATTACCCCCAGACAGCACACAGGAGTGTTGGCAGTCTCGCAAGGCAGACAACAGAGCGCAGGGGGTTCGTTAATACACTGCTAACTTCCTACCTGCACTTGCCTGCATCTCTGCTGTGTGTGTGTGTGTGAGTGTGTGACAGACCCATTGGCACATCTCCTGGGTTAAATACTTCCAGGGCCTCCATGTTTCTCAGCGGGTTGCTCTGGCCAATTCTAAAGGCTGAAAGGGCTGCTCTTAAGGACACTTTACCCCCTCCTTATGGATCTTTCATTGCTTTAAAAAAACGAATGACAAAGGAATCAGTTGATCTCCAAAACGACAAAAAGAAAGAAAGCGGGCGAAACACGTGTCCAATTATAAACTTCCCCCCCAAGTAGTCCCGCTAATATTGACAATAAACACTCAGCTGTGTCGCAGTCATTGGAGGGCTTGTGCCGGGCATTATGACGCAGCGGGCCATGCAAACCCCGGTGGCCTCTGAATGGGACTGTTTTTATCTCTTAAAGCTCAACAAACACTACTGTCAGAAACACATGAAAGCTCTTTGTTAGAGCGAAAACGTAACGAGATCCTAATGGTAAGGGAGCGTGTTCTTCTCCTTTTTGCCGTTGGGTTTATTCTGGTCTAGACATATCTTTACGCACTGATGTCAGACACCGAAAAGACCTACATCAGTACGAGATGTAAAATATTCCAGCAGTGTCACCACAACTCATCCCACATCATTTGGGTCTAGTGGCCACATTAATACGATCGTAATTCGCAAATGATATGACTGACTTAAATGGCAAACCATGGAGAGGACGCTGCACACTGTAATTACCCAGGGGGTTAATCAAATAAGCCCGTTCTTTTCTTCGAAGGTTGCACGGAGGGCAGCGCGGGGATGAACTTTAATTCAAGAAGGCTGTTGTGTTTGCTAACACGTGCTTTTGATTTGACCAAGTCCTCCAGGATGCTAATTTGAAGGGAATCTGTTTGTTGCAGTAAACGCAGGGTGGTATGTATGAGGCCCTTTGGCTGTAAGCAGCTGATTTCACCCAGACGACTAACACTGGGACAGGTGAAGCTTGTTGTAACTCATTTAAGCCGCAGAGGTGACGGAGACAACTGCATTTTAATTCATTCTGAAGTGTTATGAATGTCTGCTCTGCGTCAGGAAATGTGTAGCTATTATTATTTTCTTGAATAATTATTTTTCTGTCATACCCGGTGACTGACTCCATTTACCTCAATAAAAAAACAACCTTCCTGCATTTGTTATCCCAGTTCATGCTTGTTTGCTGGAGGTGCTCGACGTGTCCAAGTGTAATACGGCGTTTGGAATTATTGATTCGTCCTAAATATTTGCAGATGTGCGCAGATCATATTGAGAGAGAAATCCAGTATTAAATGAATGTGTTTTGAAGATGACGCACGCCGCACGGACAAGTTGTTTGCTTATATTACAGTCAATGATAATCGTAAAAGGCCCACATAATCCCTGTCGGCATTCTTCTTCGGTGAGTTTGATTTCCCTGCAGGGACCGAGGTATTTGTTTCAGGAAACGCATCAAAGCTACGCTCCTATTTTTCCAAAAAGGATCGAGTTACAAATAGTTAATGAACCGGGAGTTCCAGTGTTGCTCTAACCATTTTCCCTCCCGCTGCTCAATTAACCCACGAGAGTGAAATCTGAAAGGACAACATCCTGATTAAATGGCGGCATTGTTATCGAGCCCGGCATCTTGTTTTAACTCTACACTAGAGTCAATAAAACCGTGCGCAGCGTATTAATAACGCACGGACAAGAAAATGTGTACGTAGTGTTTATAATGGCTGATCTCGAATTTAAAAAAAAATACTTTCTTAACACGCCTAATACCGGATGTCCTCTAATAGTTGTGTTACCACGAATGGAGGTAAAACATTCTATTACTTTTAAATGGCTGTTTAATCACAGGGCTCTCTTTGGCACGGAGCTGGTTAAACTGTGTTTTCACTGAGTGGGACCTGGTATGAATTGGACACTTGCCCCACAAGGAAGGTGTGTTGTTGTGTGTGAGTGCTCGTGTAGGTCTATAGGGTTAAACCCAGAGATTACAAATTAAATCACACCTTTAAAACGTCACATTTGAACCCATAAAGGCCCTGGTTAAAACAAAAAGGTTATGTACCCAGTTTTGTCCTAATTCTGTACAATTAGAATAATTCAGGAACAAGTGCAAAAACCTCATTCGCAAAAAAACAGAAAGATTTTTTTTAAAGGTATCAAAACTCAGGGGCCACTAATGAAGCAGACTATATGTGCCTAGTGATAAAACAAACGCAGATTGTCTCAGCAGTGCGCATGTCTCTACTGTTTATCGGGCTTCCTAATTACACTGAAGAAGAGCAAACTGCCTGCTGTTGCTTTAAGAGGCATACAGGGCCTTGTCAGGACCTTCTGCCGTGTGTCAGCCGCATCCTTCTCCCAGCTGACGGTCCGGGTTTGGTTTGAGACGCGCCTGTCACATTCAGATCCGCCTGAGTGTTTATAAGGCAATTCAAGAGGGCTGAAGGGTTTGAACAGAACGAACGAAAGCAAGCCTTTAGAAAACCTGAAATAAATTAGTAAAAAAGTACAATAAGAATGATAAACTCCCCCCTGAGCTGTTTGGTAGCTAAACATGGGTAGGTACATTTAA
Organism: Ammodytes marinus; assembly: GCF_949987685.1. Classification (NCBI taxonomy): domain Eukaryota; kingdom Metazoa; phylum Chordata; class Actinopteri; order Uranoscopiformes; family Ammodytidae; genus Ammodytes; species Ammodytes marinus. The sequence goes on along the minus strand of NC_137216.1, from coordinate 5,920,740 downwards.
CTTCTATATACACCATTTATTTGTATTCTTCTCAGTAGCTGTCAGTTTGTCTGTGGTGAACTCATTTATTGACACGCATGCTTCAAAGTGTGGGCTGTAAAATCCCGTTCCAGCCTCACAGTACCGGACAGCGCAGGGGGAAGTCAAGTGCGCCTTGGACGCTGCGCGAGGCCAAAATGCTCCCAATTAAGTCCGCGAGTTTCAAGTTAATTCCCATCTGGGTGTTACTGTGTGGAAAACAAGGATGTTAATGGAACGGCAAATCAAACGGACATCAGATTTGATCCACACCTGCTCTTTCATGTCCTTATAAATGGTATGATTTTGAATCAGTCACATATTGTGGGGTTTGGGGTTTAGAGTGTTGACTCACACGGCTGGCTTGTGTCATTTCCTATAAATGATTGAGCTGTTGCTGAACAGTTAGTGCCAAAAGGCTTTCCAGTCATGCTGCTGCTATGTCTCCATCTTTATTTCATTTGTCTATTTCTCTAAAACTTTCACAATATATCTCTCTCTCTCTCTCTCTCTCTCTCTCTCTCTCTCTCTCACACACACACACACACACACACACACACACACACACACACACACACACACACACACACACACACACACACACACACACACACACACACACACACACACACACACAGTGAAATCCGTGTACAGCACAGCAGACACAAGATAGTCCACTCAACAGCCACCAATGCAGAAAAAGAAACACAACAATTAACATTTCAGGGCTGTGTTCAGTCAGTGACGCACATCTTGTTTGTTTGGGTACCAGACTGATACACATCTTGCTTGTGTAAAGCCTCTGGGATCTGTCTTGGCTGCTATTCTCTCATAGCGGCCCAAGTGTAATCTTCAGCGCCGGCCACAAACCGCTCTTTGATCGGCACTGGGACTGAGCCATCAGACAGTCACGGCACATTGAAGCGATAGCTCAGAACACCAGTTGCCCTTGACCACAGATCGTGGATTCAGATAGCCTCAGGCCTTTACCTTTAAAGGTAAGCTAGCTACACTCAGTCAGCATCAGCACAATGAACAGTATGCACCCGGCTTCAAAGGGCCACTCGAGTCAACTGCAGCGAAATAATGCAGGAAATGCCTTTGCCTGATTGCATGCCAGTCTCTCTTGCATATGAAGTATTTGTGTATTTGGGGTGTAGTAAGACGTTGTTGCATCTTTGGAGCAACAACACATGCTTGATGTGTATTCCTGGGCTGGTATATAGTCGTGTGTGTGACGTGTGCCACAATAAGACAAAACTCAAGGTACTATACTGCAAAACCTGCCAAAGAAATGAATTTTTGATTTTGATGCTTAAAGTCAAGTAGCAGCTCACTGGCTCCGCGCCCATTCCTGTCTGCATTCAGACCCGGGTCTGGTCTGGTAAAAGCATCATGCTCGTAAAGTAGGGCCTTAAGCAAACACCCCTCTGGGCGCACCACCCCTCTCCCTCCCCCTGGAGCAGAGAGCTTAGAGCTGGATCTGATTAAAAAATGGAGCTTGATAAAAACACATCAGTTTACGGGTGTGTACACACTGCATGACAGCAGGTGGTATTTAGATATTATGACTTTATGTGTGTGCAGTGAAAGCGTGGACAACACATCATAAGCTTTCCCTGTACTCCACTATAATATTCATTCATCCCAATGTGTGCATTCATTATGAGACTGTTGTGGTTGTGTGTCTGTAAGCTTGGAATGTGTTACAGGCAGAGCCTATGGGAGAGCACTGATCTGTAGGAATGTGTGGACTACCATCATCAGTGGTGACACCTGCAGAGGCCAGTTACCACATGGCAATACAATCAGCTGACTGCAGAAGAGGGAGTTTAGTGTCAAAAACTGTTTTTTTAAGCACAGTTCCTGAGCTCAAGGACAATGGAACTGACTCAACACATAGAAAAGACCATGTCAACTTTTGGGTCCAATAGGTTCAAATGAAAAGTTATTTCCATGACAGAAAAGTCTTGAGAGACAACAACATCTTACAAACAAATTAAATTGAGCTGGTCACGACCAATTGATTTGGTGGATTCTGGCAGAATGTACCAAAGCCACTCAAACATCTATAGTATGATGGCAACTATCCCTGCGTTCCGAATCGCATACTCTTTCTTTTTTCTAATCTACAGTACATACTACATCTGACGATAAAAAATATCTATTTAGGATGCAGTATGCTACAATTGGGACATACTTTTACTCATTAATTTCATCATAACATCGCGCCTTGATCTTGCCTCTTGCTTTTATATCCGTCGCATCCCTGTTTGTTTTCATATGGAGGCTCCGTCGATGTGACGTCACTTCACATGCGCACTGGATTACGGGTCAGAATTGCCCAAATAGGATGCTGTTTTCAACACATCTGGGGTACTTCTAACCATCCTAAATCTGGCCACAAGAATCGGGACATCCTAAATCTTTTTTCTACCATACTAAATAGTAGAAAGTATGCGATTCGGAACGCAAGGTATGTTTTGTTTCACCTCTGAAAAGATGATGGAAAGTAGATGTTCTCTATGATCAACGAAGGATACACAATTTAATTTAAAGGAGCATTCCAGAAAGAATGCTCAAATTTGAAGCAACTGAGGCCGGCCTATCCCGACTTTTTATTCCCCATACGTTGCATTCACCTGAAACCCTGGATTCTGCATTTCCCCCTCATGCAATGTCATACGGTCTTTCATTAGACCCTGCTTGCCTCATAAATGTCCACATCCTTCAAACTCCACTCCACCAGTTTTTAACAGTTTTTCTCTTGTTTATTTTTTAATTCGAGGCCAAAACTAGGATAACCCCAATAACATCATCACCTTACCAAGCTTCTGAAGACATAATACAACTGTTTTCACAGAGCGAGTTGTCCCACTCATAGCAGTTACACCTGTGGAGCTTGAGTTTGAGTTGAAGAGGGAAAACCTGAAAAATAGGTTAATAATGTCGTAAATCAAGTGAAAAACTCAACACTTAAAACAATGTATGTTGCATGGATTTAATCTCATTTAAAATAACACATCAATATACACAATGCCTTACAGTTATTTTCAATCAAAACATCTTAATTGCAAGGTTATTTCTCCATTTCTGGAGCTCACATTTTTTCGAATCTATCCAAACACATAACTCTGACAGTGGTCGACTGGCATTTGCATGATTTCTAGCCGTGATCATTTTGTTGTGCAGCCTGGAGGTTTCGTTGGGGACAGTCTCGCTGAAACCAGATGTGAATATACGCTCCTCCTGCGACTCCACTTCCATGGAACAAAACACCATCAGGTCCATGGAGACACACACACACACACACACACACACACACACACACACACACACACAGACAGGCCTCGATACTCAGGAGATGGTCTTAACAGGCACTAAAGGGCGTCTTAGGTCACGGCAGAGAGATGCCTGTGGACACACCGGCCCTTAAAGACCAGCTGCTAGCTTTTGTTGTGCACCAGTTTGTCTCCATCTCTTCTTTGTCCCGATCCCTGTTGTTCTGGACAGCGAGAGTGTTGCACATTCCCAACTCCAAAATGAAAGAAGCATTTCTTCTGCTCAGGGTTTTGAGTGGACTCTCTGGATCTGGATTGGCTTTAGAGGCCGTTAAAGAAACGCTGTCACTTAGGACATTCACACTCAGGACAAGCCTCTGTCTGTGGAGTGGTGGATAGGGTATATGGCCGGATCGGGGATAGAGCCCATTGGACACAGAGGGTTGAATAAGTTGTTGAATGCTCAGAGACGAAGGGAGACAAAACAAAGCGTGCATCTCTAATGTGTCACCCTGTCAGTAAACGGGTGATTATCTGATAATCCAATTATCTCTTCTTCTTTCTTCTGTGCAGATGAATGCTTCCCCTCCGCTGACAGATGTTCTACCTCTATGACGGGACTCATCCTTCCCCTTAATGAAAGGAGAAAAGTGACAAGTCCCTGTGCTGTTAACATATTCATCACAGATCGTTGTAGCAGATAGCTAGATCTAATATGATCAAACTAATCCTTTGTAAACCATGTGTCAAGCTGTAGAAAGATGAATAAAATACTAGAATAAAATGTATATTGTATTAGACATTAAAATCAAAACTATTTAATACCAAGAAGATTATTTGAAGTTCAAACAATTTCATTTATTAAGCAAGTTTTTGTGGTTTTACTAGGAATTATTTGGAGTAATTATTTTTTCAAAATAGTTCAAGCAATTTATCCTAATTATGATATATTTTTCAGCTGTGTCTTATTAAGGCTGTCTGAGGGGCAGGGGCAAGTAAAGGGCACCACCAGTCCGACACACTTGTCCCATATTTGGCGATGCGTAGACTTTGTAAACTCTTTGAGTCACTCACCGTGTGTCTAGATAAAAAACCCATAGACAATTGAATGGACACTCTTGAAAATATTTTTCATATTACAATTCATTTATGAAGGTATGAAATCCTTTGTGTCAAGAGAGCAAAAAACACACAAATAAATATTATGATTCCATGCCTCAGATAACAGAGGTCTGTCCAACAAATGTTTTTTTCATTCATATAGTATTTCCATTATGATAAACAATCCAGCGAAAAAAAGCATTAAAATAGATATAGTGTAGGAAAGTCCCATCACGTGCCAAAGAGGAAGTCTCAACTGGCATATGACAAAAACATCTCAACCACGGAGAAAATCCATCTCCCTGCCAAGGATATCTAGGGAGGAAAGAGAGTGGGTGCGTACAGGAGGAACGTAAGACTGTTAAACATATAGAGAGCTCCCATCTGAAAGAATAATAATGATGGCTCTATTATTTTTCCCCGAGTTGTTGGCACGATCTGCATTGCTGAAGAGGAATCACAACTGCGCAGAGGCACTCTTAGAAAAATAAGCCTGGTCCGTCAGTCGTCAGGGATTGTAACATTAGAAGTGTGATTGCAGTGGCCCGAGCTGTATAGAGGTAAAGCTAAGAAAGTGACTAGGGAACGATGGAGAAATGATTGACAGAGTTTTTGAATCATTTACCAAATGCTGTAGACACAATGGGGCGGGTGATAGAGTTTCATTTTGCAGCAGGAGACCAGATATGAGGTTCTTCTTGATTGATTCTCATTCCGACACATATCAAAGAACTTGTTGCTTTCAGCTGAGGCTGTGCCATGGGAGATGGGGTGCACGGTCTGCATTTTTAAGAAGGCAGGAGGCATTGTGTTTACGGGTTGTCCGTCCGCCCGGGCCATTATTGTGAACGTGATATCTCGTGAATAGTTTAAGGGATTCTCGTCAAACTTTGCACACAAGTCCACCCCATTATATATTATATAAAATAGATCCGGGCTGACCTCAGTTATTCCAACTGCATCCAATCGTCCTGGCCTATGTGCGTCGCCGTCTTGTCAGATTTGTACTCCGCCTCATTTCCTCTTACCGAAAAAGGGCATTGATGTGACGTTGGGTGGAGGTAGATACACCCATCTAGCTGACGTATACCTCCGAGGCTAAGTGAGGGCCAGCGGGCGGCTGCTGTCACTCAAGAGGCCACGGCCCTAATTATTCGTACATTTTAACCTCAATACCTAAAAACTAGCATAATCCCAAAAAATGCATTGCGGGATTTTCTTCAGATTTGGCACAGACAATTCACATTTGGACTGGTTGATGAATTGATTCGATTTTGGAGGTCAAAGTTCAAGGTCACTGTGACCTTGAATCTTGGTGAGCACAATATTTTAAGAATGCATTGAAGGATTAGTACAAATTTAGACCTGGACTCAAGGGTGAACTGATTAGATTTTGGAGATCAAACTTTACCACAACCTTACATATTGTGAGGTTGCAGTGATTTTGAACCGTATCCTAGCTTCTTATGGCGCTTTTCCACCGCATGGTATCAGCTCGACTCGACTCGACTCAACTCGCATTTTTGGCGTTTCCACCGCAATTTCATGGTACCTGGTACCTGCTAGCGGCTGCTTTTTTAGTATCGCCTTGCTCTAGGGTCCAAGCGAGCTGAGTCGAGCTAAAAGGTGACGTCGGCAGACGGCCGGCCGCTGATTGGCCAGAGACTACCGTCTGCCGGCTTCATTCTGTTGATTATTCTCCCCTTGATTCTCAACAACTCTCCGGGACTTTTATGTGTATTTTGTCTCGCCGCGTGCAGCCTTCTTTGGCTCGCTTTCATTTGATTTGCATCACAGACCCGATTTTTTTCTCTCCATATATTCGCTAAGCTCACCCAGTTGTGTTGGCTGTTGGGGAAGTTACTTTGAACATACGAGAGGAGACATAGCAGCTAGGCTAAATAGCCTATAGCAGCAAGCTGGGACAGACATGATAGCGAGCGATTACATTACAAGCCTCGGACTGCACTGATTACCTCAATAAAATATTCAGGCTGAGACACGGCTTGCATTTGAAAACACGTATCCTGAAACAAGCACTTAACAGTCAACTTTATCATGCCCGTGTTTACGTGCATATGTACGTGACGCATCCCTACAGCTGTGTGGCAGTCACACATCAGGACACAAACCCTCCCTTTTTGTCAGACCCAAACAAGGCGAGGACCACAATAGCGTCACGTTCAACAGTTTATTAAAGGATTGGGGGAAAGGGAGTGTATGAGCATGTTCAGAGAACGAGAAGAGCAGGTCCGGTATTGCAGATAGGAGTCAGAAGCGTAAGGAAACAGGCAGAGTAACTGGTGCTGGTTAGCAGACGATCCGACAAGGAGTGACTGAAAGCCAGGGTTTATATACAGAGGGTAATGAGCAGGGAATGCAGTGCAGCTGGCAGGTTAATTAGGGCAGGAGTGGATACAGGTGTGGCTGAGCAGAGTGGAGCGGCAGCAATTAGTGCTGTTAACAGGGCAGAGGGAGAAGCTCCTGACAGAACCCCCCCCTTAAGGGACGGCCCCAGAAGTCCCCAAAAAACGTCAAACAGGGCGGGCGGAGGGTCAGAACTCCTCTGAGCGGTCAGATTCCCTGGCCTCATCCTCCGAGGGGGCCTGAGAGGTGCCATCAGGGGCCAGGGCAGGGTCAGGAACTGGGCAGGAGGAGCGACGGGACCCCTTAGGACGACCCCGACGGATGGCAGGCTGGTCCGGGTGCAGACGGTGGAAGTCGGCGATAAGAGTCCGGTCCACAATTCGACTGGACGGCACCCAGATTCTCTCTTCAGGCCCATAGCCCTCCCAGTCGACGAGATACTGGAGGCCCCTACCCCTCCGTCTGGACTGAAGCAGGCGTCGAACGGTGTACACCAGCCCACCGTCAATGAGGCGAGGAGGAGGAGGAGGAGGGGCCGCTGGGACCAGTGGGCTTACATGCACTGGTTTGACTCTTGAAACATGGAAAGTGGGGTGCACCTTCATGGAAGCTGGCAACTGGAGCCGGACTGCGGTAGGACTGATGATCCTCTGGATAGGGAATGGGCCGAGGAACCGAGGTGCTAGCTTACGTGATTCCACCCTCAGCGGCAGGTCCTTGGCTGACAGCCACACCTTCTGGCCAACACAGTAAGTGGGTGCTGGTGTCCTCCGACGGTTAGCCCCAGTGGCATAGCTGGTTACTGACTTGAGTAGTGTGGCACGGGCTTGTGACCAGGTGCGGCGGCACCGGCGAGCATGGGCGAGGGCAGACGGGCAGGAAACCTTTCCTTCCTGGCTGGGGAACAGAGGGGGCTGGTAGCCATATACACACTGGAATGGAGACATACCGGTGGCAGAACAGGTGAGGGAGTTGTGGGCGTACTCTACCCATGTCAATTGTTGCGCCCAAGTCTGGGGCTTACGGGAAGCCATGCAACGGAGCGCCTTCTCCAGTTCCTGGTTCGCCCGCTCTGACTGACCATTGGACTGGGGATGAAACCCAGATGTGAGACTTACTGTGGCCCCTAGAAGATGGCAGAACTCCTTCCAGAATGTAGAGGTGAATTGTGGGCCTCGGTCTGAGACCACGTCCTTGGGCAGCCCGTGTAGACGGAAGACATGATCTACAACACTCTGGGCTGTCTCTCTAGCAGATGGCAGTTTCGGGAGGGGAATGAAGTGCGCCATCTTGCTGAACCGGTCAACCACAGTGAGAATGACAGTCATACCATCCGATGGGGGCAGGCCTGTTACAAAGTCCAGGGAGACGTGGGACCAGGGTCGTGAGGGCACCGGCAGAGGCTGGAGTAATCCAGCGGGTGGCTGATTGGAGGATTTGTTCTGGTTGCAGGTGGGGCAAGCACGGACAAATTCTCTGACGTCCCTTCTCAAGGAGGGCCACCAAAAGCGCTGGGCAAGGAGATGGCAAGTGCGGGCTGAACCCGGATGGCAGGCAAGGCGGGAGTTGTGTCCCCACTGTATGACCCGGGATCTTAAGTTCTCAGGGACGAAGAGACGGTCATCAGGGCATGCACTGGGGCCGGGATGGTCACGGATTGCCTCTTGAACCTCTTCCTCGACATCCCAAGTCAAAGCAGCTATGATACAGGGATCAGGCAGGATGGGGGCAGGTTCCTGGGAAGGGGCGTCCTCCTTCTGGAACTGGCGGGAAAGAGCATCCGGCTTGGTATTACGTGAACCTGGGCGGTATGACAGGGTGAAGTTGAACCTGGTGAAAAACAAGGCCCAGCGGGATTGTCTGGAGTTGACGCGCTTGGCAGTGCGGATGTATTCGAGGTTTTTGTGATCTGTCCAGACCAGGAACGGCACCGTGGACCCCTCCAGCCAGTGACGCCACTCCTCCAGGGCAAGCTTGATGGCCAAAAGCTCACGGTTTCCAATGTCATAATTGCGCTCTGTAGGCGAAAGCCGGCGGGAAAAGAATGCACAGGGGTGCACTTTGTTGTCCTCCTCTGCCCGTTGAGAAAGTATGGCCCCGACTCCCATGTCCGAGGCATCCACCTCGACGATGAACTGTCGGTCTGCATCCGGCATCAGGAGGATGGGTGCCGTGGTGAAGCGGGCCTTGAGGGTCTGGAAGGTTTTGTTAGCCTCTGGGGTCCAGACAAAGGGATGTTTGGTACTGGTCAGAGTGGTGAGGGGAGCGGCGACGGTGCTGTAGTTCCGGATGAATTTCCTGTAGAAATTGGCAAAGCCAAGGAATTGTTGCAACTTCTTCCTATTCTCCGGAACTGGCCAGGAAGAAACTGCCGAGACCTTTGCGGGGTCCATCTGGATATTTCCCTCAGCCACGATGTATCCCAGGAATGACACAGACTGAACATGGAATTCGCACTTCTCAGCTTTGACATAGAGGGAGTTCTCCAGGAGACGACGGAGGACCAGTTGGACATGACGAGTGTGTTCAGACAGGGTTCTGGAGAAAATCAAGATGTCGTCCAGGTACACAAAGACGAATTTATTCAGCATGTCCCGCAACACATCATTCACCAGAGCCTGGAATACCGCTGGTGCGTTGGTGAGGCCAAATGGCATGACCAGATACTCGTAGTGGCCGGTGTGGGTGTTGAATGCTGTTTTCCACTCGTCGCCTTCTCGTATGCGCACTAGGTGGTACGCATTACGAAGGTCCAGCTTGGTGAAAATTGTGGATCCCTGAAGCAGCTCAAAAGCAGAGGTGAGTAAGGGCAGAGGATACCGGTTCTTCACAGTGATGTCGTTCAGACCTCGGTAATCAATGCAGGGCCGAAGAGAACCGTCTTTCTTTCCCACGAAGAAGAACCCGGCACCAGCAGGAGAAGAAGACGGGCGGATGATACCAGCTGCTAAGGAGTCCCTGATGTAATCCTCCATGGCCTTTCTTTCTGGAGGAGACAGTGAGTAGAGGTGACCCTTAGGTGGAGTAGATCCAGGAAGAAGGTCAATGGCGCAGTCGTACGGACGGTGTGGGGGCAGAGATGTGGCTTTGGTCTTATAGAACACTTGCCGGAGGCCATGGTAACATTCAGGAAGGTTAGAAATGTCAGGGGCAGTGCTGGGGGGTACAGAGTTGGTGGGCAGCGAGGCAGCACGCAAACAGGTCAGGTGGCAGTCATCTCCCCACTCTTTGACAGTTCCGGAGGCCCAGTCGAGGTGAGGATTGTGGAGACGGAGCCATGGGTGACCCAGGATTAAGGGTTGGCCCGGGGAGCAGAGTAGGTGGAAGCGGATGGTCTCTTGGTGGTTGCCTGACACCAACATTGAGATGGGGGCTGTGATGCTGGTAACTGTGCCAAGTATGTGACCGTCCAGGGCCCGGGCTGGCACGGGAGCGGACAAGCGGTGGCTTCCCAAGCCCAGCTGACGAGCAAGTTCTGTGTCCATAATGTTTGCTTCTGCACCAGAGTCCACCAGGGCTGCCAGAGTGTGGGTTGTATCAGACAGGTAAAGACAGACTTGGATCAGGGTTTTACTATTGGTGGAGGACCGAATGTTCGATGAGCTCAGCCGGATTCCTCCTACATCCGGTGAGCTCCGGCTTTTTACTGGACAGGTGGCGGCTCGATGCCCATCACCGCCACAGTACAGACACAGGTTAGAGGTGATGCGTCGCTGTCGCTCTGCAGGGGTTAGTGAGGCGCGGCCGATTTCCATCGGTTCAGGCTGGTCTGGCTGGTAAGATGGTGTGGCAGAGGAAGACGGGAGAGCGGTCGAGCTGCTCCGTGTGCTGGTGGATGGACTGCTGCGCCCCCCCTCTCGACGACGGGCCTGGATCCTGCGGTCGATGCGGACAGCCAGAGCCATGGCTTCATCGAGGGTGGAGGGTTGATCATGGGAAACTAACTCATCCTTTATGTAGTCCGCTAGGCTGTGGAGGAACGCAACCACCAACGCCTCCATGTTCCAGGGGCTCCGACTTGCCACTGTACGAAAATCGATGGAGTAATCCGCCACGGTCCTTCTGCCTTGGCGAATACTCATCAGGGTCTGTGATGCCTCAGCTGCTGTGGATCCCAAGTCGAAGACCTTAAGCATCTCCTCGGCGAACAGGTTGAAGGCAGCACATGCAGGGGTCTGGCGCTCGAACTCAGCCGTTCCCCACAGTCGAGCCCGTCCCGTCAGGTGAGTGATCACATAACCTACTTTAGCCCCCTCAGTGGCAAAGGTTCGGGGTTGCAGGCTAAACTGGACACGGCAGCTCGTCAGGAATGCTCGTACCTGAGTTGGGTCACCATTGAACCGCTCAGGATTGCCAATCTTGGGTTCGGGGAAGGCAACAACTGCGGCGGCAGTGACCGGGGCAGAGGACACGGGGGCTGGGCCGGTGGGCAGACTGGCTGAAGCTGACGGAGGAGTAAGGTTGGTGAGAAGTTGGATAACCATGGCAAGTTGTTGTTGCTGCTGCTGAATCTGTTGTTGCTGCTGCTGGCTGACCTGGAGCAGAGAGGCGACGTCATCTGTCATGCGGTAAACCTTACTCTCTGTATGTTCCAGGCGCTGCATGGCGGCGGGTTGTCCAGGGTTGTCGAGTTCCATGCTGGGTGAGACGTGCGCTGGGTCCATGTTTGGTCGGATCGTTCTGTCAGACCCAAACAAGGCGAGGACCACAATAGCGTCACGTTCAACAGTTTATTAAAGGATTGGGGGAAAGGGAGTGTATGAGCATGTTCAGAGAACGAGAAGAGCAGGTCCGGTATTGCAGATAGGAGTCAGAAGCGTAAGGAAACAGGCAGAGTAACTGGTGCTGGTTAGCAGACGATCCGACAAGGAGTGACTGAAAGCCAGGGTTTATATACAGAGGGTAATGAGCAGGGAATGCAGTGCAGCTGGCAGGTTAATTAGGGCAGGAGTGGATACAGGTGTGGCTGAGCAGAGTGGAGCGGCAGCAATTAGTGCTGTTAACAGGGCAGAGGGAGAAGCTCCTGACACTTTTAACGGCCCGTAGCAATATTATTCTACTTCTTTTAGCAAACAGATACAAGGGGAGTATTTTCTTAAACATTTCTCATCCGTGTTTTTGGCGGTTGGTTCAGTTAATAGTGCAACAACTGCTCGTAATTTCTGCTTTGCTACTTGACTCCGGAGTTGGCTTTCAGCCCCTTACGACAACCCCGCCCACGTTCAGGAGGTACTATTTTCGGTGGAAAACGACCCGTGCTGCTACCAAACCAAGTTAAACTGAGTCGAGTTGAGTCGAGTCGAGCTACATTTGCGGTGGAAAAGCGCCATTATTAGTTTTACCTTCTTTAAAGCATGACCATCCAACAATGTACTTTCACCGTTAGGCAACTGTATGCCAGACGGTATTTTTAGTCATATTCTAATATAACCAACCTCTAAAGCCGTTGAGAGGAAACAGATCAGTCATGTCATGCAATCAAAGTTGCACTGTAAGTAATTGATATATTTAAAGTATTTTCATGAACGCAGAATAGCAGTTTTCTGTGGAAACCATCACTTAATCAGCTGGTCTTTGCTGTTATTTTGGATCCACAGAGAAAGTGTTAAAAACATTCTTAAAAAGCAAACTAGCTTGAGATGTGGAATACTTGAAAGATGAGGTGTTTACAGTTTGGTGATTATTCATATTGGAATTAAAGTCTTCATTCTTTGATGCTTGATCTTTCCACACCACCCTGCAGCCTTCAGATTTTAAAAAACAAACATTTTGACTGAGCATCTGCTGCAGTCATTTTCCGAGTTGTGTTTCATTCATCCTACACAGACAGCAGATAAGTGCATTGGCGTACAACATGCCAATATTTGAAAGTCCATTTAGCATTTAACGTTTGTGTGATTGACAGATTATCAAACACTGAAACCAACTCTTCTGTTTTCTGCTCATATAGGTACAAACCATTGCGAACAAGTCCTTCCTATCTTTGCCTCGACCGTGTGACCTGGGCCTGGTCCCGCCCACACGTTCATTCAGAACTAAAGCCTGCGAGGCACACAAGCATTTTTTAATCAACGTCAATGAATTAATCCTAGCCTCAGAACAGAGCAAAGTCACACATTGCGGCTCACACCAAAAGCTCCAGCATCTGAGAACAATTAAAGGTCTGGTTTCCATGAGAGGCTGATTTGCAAGTTGACAGTTGCAATGGGAGAGTGCACTCCTTTCCACCTCCCACCCTCCTGTGCCCCACTGCCTGCCCCTGAATCATACAACCAGACAACACGCATTCCTAATGAGGCCTGAGCGATTTTAAAGCACAAAGTCACAGAAAAAAAACTGCTGATAATGAGAGCAGCAACACTGCAAATGTTCCGATCCATTTGCAGGAGTGAGAGATGCATTCCTGGCTGGTACGCCATGCTTCCTCCCCTATGGCAATAGCTAAATGGCCCCCAGAGAATCCAAATGTAGTATGCATTTGATGCTTGCACTGCATAGTATTTTAATGCCATAGGTTTATCCATCCTCCTTTTTGTTTGACATTTGAAGAGATGGTTTGAAATGTTTTAAAATTATTTGAAATTAAATTAAATTAGCTTTTTTTGCTGAGAGTTGTTAGAAGGAGATGCACATGTAAAGCCTCCAGGTGGTTAGCTTAATGTTAAAGAATCTGCTTTATAGCGGAATGTGTAACCTTAGACACAGCCAGGCTAGCTGTTTCCCCCTTTTGCCAGTCTTTATGCTAGGGAGCCCCTGTTGGTCCCACAGCCCGTTGTTCCCACACTAAGTAATCCAACAATGTAATAGAAAATAGTATTTCTGTGTGTGAGAGTGGGTGTGTGTCACTCCTATTCTAACCTCTCCCTGTCCCCTAACCCTAACCACCCAGCTGTGATGCATGAAGCTAATTGCCAATTTCAGGAACATATAGGGCTGTGGGACCAACAGGCTGTGGGAACATAGGGAGGATCCCAATGGCTGTGTTCGGAAAGCCATACTAGCGTCCTACATCCTACATACTCACCATCTACTGTATATACTACATACTGTCTACTCAAAGATCGATTGTGTATGCGAGGTGCGTCAAAACGTTTTCAGTTAGAGGCTGTGTTCGGAAAGCCATAATAACGTCCTACATCCTACATACTCAACATCTATATGCTACATACTGTCTACTCAAAGATCGATTGTGTATGCGAGGTGCGTCGAAACGTTTTCAGTTGAAGTATACTCAAGCAATAAAGAATTTCTTCTTCTTCTTATAAGATTCCGGCCGTTTAGACGCTGTTTAGCGTATTGCCGCCCTCCACAGGTTAGATATAGAACTAGATTTTTACATACAGTCCTATGTTGTGCAGGAAATGCAGAATTGTAAATAAAGAATTAAAAAAAAAACTTCCTTGTCGTTTCAAAAGACGCAATGCATTGTTGGGCGGTTGAGTATGAAAAGTATCCAATCGATCCATACCCAAAATCTTCCCGGAAGTTAGTACTCATCCGGGCATTTCTCGCATACCCAACCGTCACATACTCAAATTGAAGTCAAAATGAGTACGAGTTGGACGTTAGTATGGCTTTCCGAACACAGCCGAAGTATACTCAAGCAATAAAGAATTTCTTCTTCTTCATAAGATTCAGGCCGTTTAGACACTGTTTAGCCGCCCTCCACAGGTTAGATATTGAACTAGATTTGTACAGTCCTGTGTTCATCATCTGTGTTTTAGACCTCTTGTTTTATAATTATGTTTTGAGGTGGAGGATCCCTCCGATGCTCTCTGTCCGGCTCATCAGACAGCACAATTTCTCGCATACCCAAACTCGTATACCCAACCGTTGAATACTCAAATTGAAGTCAAAATGAGTATGAGTAGGACGTTAGTATGGCTTTCCGAACACAGCCATTGTGTTTGTTTCCTAAATGTTAAACTATTGCTTTAAGTGGGTGATGAATGTGTAGCTGACGATACAATTATGTCATACATAATGTTGAAACTATTTGGCAAAGTAAATATTACATTTGCATAATTTAAGCTGTATTATTTGATTTCAGCATTACTTGAGTGTGGCTGCCAGTGCTTGAGAGTTTCTACCTCAGATCTCAGACCAGCTCAGTCATGATGTGTTTGGTAAAAGGTTTCACATCTTCCAGGACCTGCTGTGCAAGGCAACTAACATCAGCAGTGTGAACCTCTTCAAAGGTGGAGTCAACGATTCCTGAGAATGCTTGTTGTCAAAATCACTTTTTGTCAAAAACTGCGTATATCTCCTCAACATCGACTACCTGTCCGCCAGAAAAATACACAGTTAATACACAGCCTAGGCTCTGTAAACATGCATGTATGATGGGCCCCCTTTGTTTACATACACTTTGTTAACGTGTTAACCATTTACAGAGCCTATGCTGTGTATTAACACCAGATTTTGTTTCAGGGAACACACAGTCTGGACAGGTAGCGGATCGTGAGGAGATATTTAATGACAACAGGCGTTCTACAGAATCTCTGATTCCACCTTGAACTGTATAATGTGAAGCAAGGAGCATGTGAGCTCAGCAAACCCTCCCAAAATATAGAAAGTGGAGAAAATGATGCCCTTGTCAAGGTTTAATTTGGTTTAATTTGATTATGGTCCAGATCCAAGTTTCTGCTGATTCCTCAGAGGTCAGCCAGTTTTCAGATTGCCTGGACGGACTTGCTGGGCAGAAGTCTCCCAAAGAGCCTGTGCAACTATACTTGACCCACGACCTCCTAGTGCTTGTGGCACGATGCTCTAAAATTTAACTGTGAGAAAGAAGAGAGGAACCAGCACATAAAAAGCTGAAGATGGTTTTGTTTTTGTGCCTCATTAAATGTATTTCTAGAATGTTTCTCAAAAGCAGATTTGTTCTGTCTTTGTGCATGCCTGTTTGCACACCATTATTTCAATGGCACATGAGGATACACTGCACAGAGCCTGGATTTTTTTTGTGACATCTAAATGTACAACAGTTCATCCACTCAAGCTTACAATCTCCTGTGATGAGTGAAAGAAGGAGTTGACTTCATCCAGGAGTAATGTTCTCTTTCCATTTGAGACAATCCCACCTCAGTCACACGCACACACGACTTCCCTGATATGTATGGATCCAATCAGGCTTTAGGTGTTGCCATCTTCTCACTGGCTCTACCTTTGCCAAGGACTAAAACCCTTTATCCTTGAGTAGGCCTAATCTAGGAACATTAGACAATAGCAAAACATCTAAAAATAAAGAAGAAACACAGAGATAATGAGGTGCGGTGGAGGAGAGAAGGAATAAAGGGCCGGAAAAAATAAAAGGTTATAAGAAACAGATTGTTAAACGTAAACACCAATCAGTTGACAGGAGCAGAAACAGGAAATCATATTCCCAGGAGCTGGAAAATGCATCCATGAGAGAAAAATAAGAATCAATGATTCATTGTACTTGGCCTGCCACAGTTGCATGAGGATGGTTGGAGGGGGGAGTTCAATAAAAGAGGAAACAAAGAAAGCTAGAGAGAGAGAGAGAATCAAAGAAAGATGGAGGACATAGCAGGTCAGGAAAGACACCCAGCACTCCGGGGTTTGTTCCCTGCTCTGCCAGATACCACAGGAGCTTCTGTCTTGGTTTTACGGAAGTCGCTCTGCCACCATCTTTTCCCCACTCTTCATCTGGCCTCCAGTCCCTCTGTATGGACACTGTGACGGGGCTGAAGGGTGGAGCATAGCGGCACAGGATGCCAGGGATGACTTAAGGTTTGAATAGTCACACATGCTCTTCACGCATTAAGTCAATTTCTGTGTATATATTTCTATATGTGATGCCATGCTCTGTATATTGGCCATGGTTTAAATAATACTTAAAGGAATACTTCTAAAAAATGTTTGGGAAATGTACTTGTTCGCGAGAGAGTTAGATGAGAATATAGGATACCATTCTCCTATTTCTCCATTTATTATGAAGCTACAGCCAGCAACTGGTTAGCTTAGCTTAGCTCAAAGACTGGAAACGTTGGGAAACAGCTAGCCTGTCTCTGTCCAAAGGAAACTTACCAGCACAACTTGTCACTTTCACACTTCTGTACATATTAAATAAATGGGAGACATGTTAAAGGTGGAGTATTAAATTAGTAAGCTGTTAGCCATGCTAGCTGTTTCCCCCTCTTTCGCATATTTTGGCTAAGCTACGTCAACCGGCTGCTGGGTGTACATGTAGCTTCCTTTAGATTGGACTCATAACAGTGATAAGCTACCAATATTCTCATCTAACTCTTGACATTAAAATGAATAAGCTTTTTCCCCCAAAAAATTTCAAACTATTCTTTTAAGGCGTCAGCGTTCTCCTCGGCTGTGCAATGGATTCAAAAAGCTTTAGCACATGAGAAACAACAACTGTTCACCACTAAGGAACACAAACATATTTCTACACAATACGAGAACATTGAAACATGCTGTTGTGACAGTGACAGAAGCCCCACAAAGCCCTTTGTCTCCTCCTTATTTGGTGTCGGTCTCCTTGTCTGTCTTTTGGAAGAAATATAGTTAGCTGTCTGTGTTTTGTGGAAATGAGCAAAACATTTGCCACTGTGATCAAAAGTGTCGGTGGATTTCCTGCTGAGTCACCTGCAACACTGGAGCCATCTAGCCAACTTGATGAGTCATTGCATTCTTGCAGCAAAAAGTCATGAGCGGATAAAACCCCAAACCTCCCAATTATTGGATTAGCATCAAAAAAGAATATTTGTCAGTTACAGCAAAAATGGTCAAAAACAAAACGTTTGAAATGTTGTCTGTCTGGCTGAATGAGGGGAACCACAATTTTTTTTTTTAATTTTCAGTCACTTCAGACTATCTAAAGGGAAATATTTTTGGTAAGGGTTTCCCGGTCCCTAAATCTAACCAATGAGAACACAACGTTTCATAATACAACATGAAACCCTTCTTTGGCAATAAAACCCACTGTGTCTTCTCTTGAAATGTAACAAACATAGCAAGCTTGACAAGGGTTCCTGTCGGGACCCAGTGAAGATAGATTGGATGCTCTTACTGTTTTAGAGAAGTCGTGCTAGTACATTTAAGATAATATACAACCTAGTGTCGTTCTATAGAGGGAACAAAGGCAGGGGAGCCCCAGGGTAGCTGAGCACTGCAGCCCGGGGTTGTGACCTGCTTTAACTTGAAGGCCTGACCTCATGGGCAGGAGGAAGCTCGGCCCCTTACAACCTGGAGACTGGAAGGAGGGGGGGGGGGGGGGGATGACCAGGCCAAACTGGCAAGAGTCACAGTGTTTTGGGGGCAATGAAAAATAATTTCCTCCTGCAGATGGGCCCCCGGGGATGGGGCTTGGCCCAGAGCAGAGCAGCCTGAGCCATGAAGGAGGAATTCCAATGCAACTGACTGAAGAAACGTCAGAGAGAAAATGTCAAAGACAGACAGCGGGCGTCAGGGCTGCTGCTATACCCCAAAACCTGTTTACTCCATACCTAGATTATTAAACTGCACTATGAAGGAATTCAACATCCAGAGTTAGTAGGGCCTGAGTCAAACAACAGCAGGCATTAAGTCACTAATGTGCAGCGCAGAACTGGTCAAGTGGGAGCATTTAATTTGAAAACCACCGTTTGGAATATATTATGCAATAGGGACACTTTCTTAATTTCACCATGATCTAAAATGAAGCGCACCTCTTGTTTGGTGACCAACAGAGTTCAGTTACATTTATGGGTAAAGTGATACTGTTTATGAAACAGTTATTAGGGAGCTTCAATATTCCGTCATTATTGGAGTGGACATTGAAAAATAAACTCACGAATGCATGAGGATTTGTAACATCCTTTATTGGCACGCTGACTTTAATGTCAACGGTTGACTTTTTACTTTTCCAATTCAGACACTTACCTCAAGGAATTGATCATCTGTAGGAAATAGTTACACAGTTAGAAAAGGAAAAAGGCTGAGATAATCAATCCATCTAAATTTGAGTTCAATTCAAAACATACCAGAACATGAGATCATAAAGAGAAAGGCCAGGACAGAAGAAGAAGCTGTCAGCTTATGATGACCTTGCCCTGTCCACTGCATATATACATATAATTGGACGTGATTAGGCAGCTGATGAATGAGACAGTGATTGTGAAGCAGGAGTGAATTAGCTGCCGATCAGCCAAACAGAGCATTTTTGGGGGGCATAAAAGATAATATGTTTGGGTGTCACATTTTTGTGATTTTAAATGAAGACATGAAGAGGATAAACAACTGTCAGCTGCCATTTTATCACAATCACTCAAACTTCTATCATTAAAATAACATATTCGAATAGTAACAGTATACTGTATGTCCAGCTTGGTGTAGCTCATCTCTAAATTTTTCTCTGCTTTGTTCTCCCCCACATTTGAGCCACCACTATGGCCCCAGATGTATTTATTGATACATTATTAAGACAATAGTGCTTGGTCTCTCTTTTCCACACGTTTCAAGGGACACATGGTCCTTTCAAACTTTGTATAACGATCAAAAAAGACAAACTCAAGTAACAAAAAGAAAAAAAAAATACCCAAATTACAGTTGTGTGTTTTTCTTCTTCTTCTAGTTAAACAGAACCATGGCAGAAATTAGACTGAGTGACTTTGGCAGATTGCACACTGGCGAGCTGTTCCGGTATTCTCCTCTTGTTAAAATCAGCTGGACATTTGAAAGAATGGAAAAAAGACCCTAATGGAAAATCCTTTTCCCCCTCTGAACGTCCATCCCTTTTGTTTCATGGGGATACGATGATTGGTATTTTAACAGGGCATCTGATGGCGTTCTCTAAGGTCAGCTTGAGGCCTAAAACTAAAACTGAGGACAAATGTCAACAAAAGCAGATTCCACGTGCATACGGAGCTGCACAATGTGTTCACAGCTGTTGTCACACAGGAGCCCATACTATAATCTACATTATTTGAATTCACACCATCCACTTGACTGGCTTTTTCTTTTCCGACGGGGAGACAAGACAGGAGAAGACTCAGCCGGGTCGTGACCCCCTTCTTGAAGCCGGCAAGTTTTCCACTTTCCCAGCCGTTAGTTCCAATACCCAGACTTCAAAGAGCAACATGAAAAGGTAGAGATATCTACCCCAGCCCCAAAATATCCACTCCCCGTTTACACAGGGGGGAAAAGTGGAGCAATGTGGTTCATATTATTTGATAAGCATCCCATATTCTCCAAGGTATTTTAATGACCGCGCGGCTAGTGCTTTCATGCTGCTGGCGCTAACTCTCCAATGACACTTATAGGGGGCACTGCGCATGGAAGGGTCTTGGGCAAAAAAAAAAGATAGGCTCGCTAGATCTTTAAAACACAACGACACCCGGCCCCCGTAGACATACTGTAGCTCTGGTATGATGGTAGAAGAAGAAGAAGATCACTTTCCTTTTCTTGCCAGACCACTGGTATTCATTATGTGTCTTCCTTTTCCATCTGTCCGTTTATTTTTCGCTGTCTGGAGATGTCAGGGCGAGCGTGTGTTCTCGCCCTGCCGTGACTGTACCAGTGTGTAGTGATGGCCGTCAGCGGGGACGCGTTGTGTATTGTTTTAGGCCGCGCGGCGTGCCAGCTGTCATGGATGGCCTTGGCGGAGCTTTTTCCCTCGGTCTGTGAGGTCTTCTGGCTGCAGTGTCAAACCCTTACACTGATAAGTTCAGACCCAGAAACAAAGGGGTCTCGCCACGGAGAAGCTTTTTCATACCATCAGCATAAAGATCCATCTGAGCCCTGACGTAGGCCACCCAGGCACTGCTGTCTGTCTGTTTGGAGTGAGTCACTGAAAAAACTCACACTGTATATATACATTGAGTAGAGATACATCTTTAGACTCCCATTGTGCCAGAAATTCACATTGATTTGGTATCTTTCATGCTTGCTGAAATTACCTTTTGTGTACCTGACAAGACACAGAGATTGCACATTGTTATTGTCAACAGTTTGTTTCTATGGACAGTCCTATAAATCCAAGCCAAGTCATCTCAAATAACACAGAGCAGAAGCTTTTCCAACTCACAATCATCCCAAACTTTTAGTCATGGTTTAGTCCAAGTCACACCAAAGTGATTGCACAAATACCCAGCGGCACAAATGGGATACGACCGATAAATTCACCATAAAACAAACTTATTCAGACGTGTGACCTCTACGGAGCGTAGGAGGGAAGTTTCAAGGCAGAGCTGAATGGACCAAAATGTCTTGCCACTTTCCAGGCTGCTGTGCCGTGACCTCGTCATCCTACAGCTGCATTGTTTTTGCACTTCTTCAAGCCGCACCGCAAAAGAAGCCAAGTCTCACCCTTCAGGGGTTGGGAGTTCGGCCTCATTTACCGACATCAGAGTTTGTTTGTGTGGGTGACTTATGGACTTAGTCTTCTGGTATGTTCTTTTGTGGTGATTACAAAAGGCGCGTACAGTGACTGGGGGGACGCTTCCACCGAAAACTGCCACACAGCGACCTCTTTGTTTCAGATAGATGTTCTGGGGAGGGATGGAGGGATGGAGGGATGGAGGGAGGGAGGGAGGGAGGGATGGAGGGATGTGGCTCTTAACACAGCAAACACCCAGGTTCTCCCAACATACCAGCCCCCTTCACCCCCTCCCCTCTCCCCACCTCCCACACTGTAAACCTGCCAGTCCCTCTGGACCCCTCTGGCGTCTTAACAGAGTCAAACAAAAAAAGCCCTGGATCCAAACACAGGGGATTTTAACTGACAGATCTGGAATATGTATTTCTCACTCCGGTTCATAGTGTGTATATTTTGGGGGGAATAATACTTCTGAGAATCCACATTTTCCTTCCCTCTATAGGGAGCTGCGAGAGCGGGGGAGCGTGTGTGTGTGTGTGGGTGGGGGGGAGATACTCGTCATGTTGTGGTTTTTCAGGAGAAATCCTGATTGTCTTTGATGTGTTTGGAAACAGAGTGCACAGTCCAAGGGACAGTGCCCGGGCTGAGCAGCTATATACGCTGGCTTTTATTTTGCCCCAGTGTCTTTCCATAATTTCCCTTTTCTGCTTTTATGTCCAATAAAATGTGTTGTGGATTCCCAAGCTGCGACATATTGTAAATTGAGTGTAAAATGACAGATCCATGTGAATTATGAGGATCGATGCCTCATGATCTAAATATGCAGTTCGTGCAGAGTGCAGATCGGGCTCCCTCTGTTTTTTTCTGAAAAAAATCAGTGTTCCAGTTTGGAGGGAGTAGACTCAGGGAGGATCACAGGGAAAGAATGGCAGTGCTGGGGTAATCTACCACAGCATTTGAGAATGATACAGTTAGACTAGGTTGTCACTGTGCTCAATTCAAGATTATTAAATGCAGAAATATCTCAGGGATGATGTGAACTGTCGTGCCAGGCAGTGGTGCTTTAGGCTTCTCTAAAGAGCAAGAAGTAAAGAAGTGCAAAATACAACCCCACACAAAGGTGGAACAATACATTGTAGACAAGAAGCTCATGGGGAACCAACTACTTCTCATGGTTTGGTTAATCCTACTTCACTTCCATATCCTGGGTTTGACAAATACCAACACAACAGGCGCCACAAACAAGTGACCAAAGAACAGTACTTGTAAAACCAAATATTTTGATGTTTATTTAAATGGACTACACTTTACATCATTTATCATTATATATATATATATATATATATATATATATATATATATATATATATATATATATATATATATAAAAATTTAAAAAAAATTTAATATAAATTAAAAAAAAATATATATATATATATATATACAGTCATATGAAAACGTTTGGGAACCCCTCTCAGCCGGCATTATAATTGACTCTGCTTTCACACAAAAAAGATAAAAGTGGTATGTCTTTAATTTACCAGGAACAGCTAAGTCCTGGGATGTTTTCCAAACTAAGATTTTTTGAAAAGCAGTATTTAGTTTTATGAAATTAAATAAAATGTGAAAAACTGGCTGTGCAAAAATATGGGAACCCCTGTGGTCTTGCTGATTTTAATGCATGTAACAGCATGTAAAACTGAGGACTTTAAACACAACATTGGTTGGATTATGTTGTTAAGCCTTGAACCTCATATAAAGGTCTGTTTAATCATGATAAAAGGTAGTTTAGGTGCCTAAATGCAAGTTCCACTTCTCTTTGACTCTCTGCAGAAGTGAGACAGAATGCGATCATCAAAACAGCTACCAAAAGATCTTAAAAACAAAGATTATTCATTGTCATGGTTTAGGGGAAGGCTACAAGAAGCTTTCCCAAAGGTTTCAATTGTCAATTTCTACTGTAAGGAACATTGTCAGGGAATGGAAGGACACAGGCACAGTTGCAGTTAAACCCAGGTCTAGCAGACCAAGAAAAGTACAAGAGCGGCATATGCGGCGGATTGTGAGAATGGTTGCACACAACCCAAAGATCACCTCCAAAGACCTGCAAGAACATCTGGCTGCAGGTTGTGTATCTGTACATGGTTCTACAATTCAGTGCAATTTGCACCAAAACATCTGTATGGCCGGGTGATGAGAAGGAAGCCCTTTCTGCGCCCACGCCACAAGTACAGTTGCATGGAGTATGCAAAAGCTCATTTAGACAAGCCAGCTTCATATTGGAAGAAAATGCTTTGGACTGATGAGACAAAAATTAAGTTATTTGGTCTTTATAAAAAGCAGATGTTTTGGTGCAAATTGCGCTGAATTGTTGAACGATGTACAGATACACAATCTGCAGCCAGATGTTCTTGCAGGTCTTTGGAGGTGATCTGTGGGTTGTGTGCAACCATTCTCACAATCCTCCACCTATGCCACTCCTGTTTTTTTCTTGGTCTGCCATGCCTGGGTTTAACTGCCACTATGCCTGTCCTTCCATTTCCTGACAACGTTCCCTACAGTCGAAATTGACAATTGAAACCTTTGGGAAAGCTTCTTGTAGCCTTCCCCTAAACCATGACAATGAACAATCTTTGTTTTTCAGATCTTTTGGGAGCTGTTTTGATGATCCCATTCTGTCTCACTTCAGCAGAGAGTCAAAGAGAAGTGCAACTTGCATTTAGGCACCTAAAATACATTTTCTCATGATTAAACAGACATTTCTATGAGGTTCAAGGCTTAACAAAATAATCCAACCAACTTTGTGTTTAAAGTCATCAGTTTTACATGCTGTTACAGGCATTAAAATCAACAAAACACAAGGGTTCCTATATTTTTGCACAGCCAGTTTTTCACATTTTATTTTATTTCATACAACCAAATACTGCTTTTCAAAAAATCTTTGTTTGGAAAACATCCCAGTACTTAGCTGTTCCTGGTAAATTAAATACATACCACTTTTATATTTTTTTTGTGAAAGCAGAGTCAATTATAATGCCGGCTGAGAGGGGTTCCCAAACTTTTTCATATGACTGTATATATATATATATATATATATATATATTTTTTTTTTTTATTTGTGCAAAAATAATCTACTAAGAAAGTAATAACAATGTATGGTAAACTATTAGAAAATGAAACAGTATTCATTAATTCATTAACTGTTCTATAATAATATTATATCATTAAAGATTATTTGAAAAGTTTCATGTTGTTTTTCTTGTCATTTGTGTTTGTCACAGCTATATTTTATGTTAAATTGATAAAAAGGAGTTTGTTCTGAATTTCTTTTTGTAAATTGTTCCTGGTGTGGGAACGCTTTACAGGTGTGAAGAACACAAATAAATCAATGCTTCAGGAAATACAGAAATGAATCAAAGGGGTCCCAAGAAAAAATACGAGAGACCAAAAAAAGCTGGAATGGAGGGCATCAATCAGACGGCAGCACGTGCTGGCGATGACCATCTCCATGAGATATACAGAGTTCACGGCTTTCTTCCTCTCCTTTCCCCTATTCTCTCCTTTTATCCCTCTCTCTTCCTTTTTACAGTGCATCAGCCTGTCTTCTCTTCTTTGACTTTTCTTTGTTTCATGCAGAAAGCCGCTATGTCCAGAAGGAATAGATTTGCAGGATGGCTTTGATCCTGTTGTTATGATTCTTTCATTTGCCTCGGCCACATCCTTTTCTCTGCTGTAGCCCCCCCCCCCTCCCCTCCCCCCAACAAGATGCTTTGAATTAGGACAGAGGATGGAGGGAGAGGAGAGGAGAGTGATGCTCAAGTCCAGTCCTGCAGTGTTGTCAGTTGATGGTTGTGTGTGTGTGTGTGTGTGTGTGTGTGTGTGTCTGTGTGTCTGTGTGTGTGTGTGCAAAAAGTTGATGTTTCTTAATCTTTCCTAATATGTATACTATTACAGTAAGTAATGTTTCCAAAATTGCATGACAGGTTGTGTTTCCTGACTTTTCCTAAAATGCATAATATTGCATGTATTTACCGTTTTAGTTACCTTTTAACCGTTAACTTGCATTTTTACTGTTAACATTTTAGTGTCAGCGTTATCCTATTTTTTTTACTGTGTATAGTATATGCTAGTATTTTACTTGATTTGCACTATATCCTGTTTTGCTGCTCAAATGTCCCCACTGTGGGACTAACAAAGGAATATCTGATCGTATCTTATGTAAGAAATGTCTCCTAATGTTTCCTATAATATATGCATCATTTTGCATATCAGTAATGTTTTTTCCATAACAGGGCACATGCAGGTCACGTAACGCATGTGCACAGTGGATATTCATAGATGTATTATTTATGTGTGCATGCATGTCTTTCTTTATCCCTCCTGTATGTAGAGGACACCACAGTACACTATGGGAGCAGTTGATTATATAATGTTGTTTTGCAATTGCAGGAGCAGCCGTGTACTGAAGTTGGTCTCAGCGCATTGATGTTAAAAATGGAATATTTACAAGACGCTGCGTCTCCATTCAAACTCACCTGCTGTGCTCTGAGCATTTTCATGAGGCCGTGCTTTACGACGCAGTGAAGAGCACTGGACCGTGCAATATCCTGCTTCAGCCAGGAGGATTTAGATTGTCTGATATGTGTGTGTGTGTGTGTGTGTGTGTGTGTGTGTGTGTGTGTGTGTGTGTGTGTGTGTGTGTGTGTGTGTCTGACCTGGTCCAAAAGATGACATACATGATGTGAACCTATACCGCTATAGTGCGCAGTCAGTGCTATTGCAAACACATAGATTCACACAGATGAATTGGCCTATATGCAGCCATCACACAGTCAGTGTAATACTGTTTGGAATGTCTAGAAAAGTGCTAAGCAATGACGAGCCACTCCATCGTCATTTTTAGCAAAGATAAACTTGTATCCACATGAAAAACTGCAGCCATCACAGGGAACGACTCGGAAAACTCAGTATCTCACTGCATTTACAGGATTTTCAAATCAGTGCCACCTCTTAACCCCTCCAATCCCCACCCCCCTTCTCCCTACAGGTTTCCTCGACAAGAAATACATATGAGCAAACAGTTAAAGACTAAACAGAGCAAATAAAAAAAATGACAATAGCTAATCAGTTACCAGTTACAATAAAATGTATCAGCGCAGCCTCTAATAGCCAATCATTTATTATTATTTTTTACAAAAGGACATTCTAACTTTAACTGGCGAAGGAAGGTGGGATTTCCATAACCTCAACACTTTTCTTCGAGCTATCAGGGAAGGTGAAAGCAATCACATTGGAATTGAATATTCATTGTGACATTATCCTCTAGTAGTCTTCCAAAGTTGAAGAGATGGTGGAATCTGTTATTTCAGAGATTACCTTGAAGAATGACTGCCAGCATTTCAATAACTTGGGGCAAGCTCAACCCATATGGGTTAGGACACACGGGGAATTTGTGAGCATCTAGAACATTTTATCTTCAACCGTATCTGGATAGATTTGATACAGCTTGGACTTGCTATGATGCGTGTTTGCTTTATCAGAGCCGTACTAGAAAATATCCACCCATGAAATATGGGTAATGCTTTATTTTAAGGTCCTTATAATAAGCATTTGTTAATAGGTAATAATACCCTCACAGCTTATACATTAATAATAAAGCTATTGTACCTTCGTAAAGCTACAAACAAATGCTAAGTAAAGGTTTAACAATGAATTAATAGGTAATTTACCTCAATAAATGTGTTTGTTTTTATTAACAACTATAAGAAACTCATAAGACTTTTATTAATGTTATTAAGCAATCAATAAATAGTTAACAAGTTTCTTATGAGTGCTTAGAAAAGCCTTATAATCTCACAATGAACATGTTTATTATGTTATTATTAAGATTATTAAGTCTCATTAACACAACTGAATGTTAGTAAGCATCTATGAAGGGTCTTATTACCTATTACCTATGCTTACTACAAGGACCTTAACGGTACCAGTATATGTTGCAGAGAAAGCAGTGGTAGATCACAACTAAGACTTTAAAGTGATCAATTCCACTTTCATTGAGTCAAAAAGTCAGAGTATGGAACTAAACTGAAATAAAATGTCAGGGTAGGATGTCATCAGTTTATAGTAGACACTCTGCATATATCAATATTGTTATATCATAATAATACAGATAATTGGTATTGCTATTACATGTTGAATAAAGAGTTAACAACGGCAAGGTAGTAAATATGACCACACATAGAAAATCAGTGTTTCATGTCAAAAAAACAAATACCTCGTTGAAATTGAGTTTTTATTGAATTATGTCCGTGTGAAAAAATCCATCCATCTGGAAGAACAATCATCTGAAAATGTTTTTGGCAAACCTCTCTTAGCTCAAGTGTGGTGGTGGTGGCAGGCATCAGCAGTGGAGAGGAGAGGAAGTGTGGATGGACTTAGACCTGCGCCCACATATGGGACACATTTGACCGCGTAAACACTCACAAGTGCACACACGCACACACACACACACACACACACACACACACACACACACACACACACACACACACACACACACACACACACACACACACACTTGGCTGGTCTACTGTTCATCAAACCCACTGGCAGTAAAAAAAGGCACACCATGTTGTATGTGAAACACCCCACACACACACGCACACACACACACACACACACACACACACACGCACACACACACACACACGCACACACGCACACACACACACACACACACACACACCAAAACACATACAGGACACCCACAAACCCTACAATCTATAAAAGACCCATATGTACACTGTACACACACCCAAACTGAACCCCCTTCATATTCTTGTATATTTACATACTCACACATTCAGCCTATCAACAACTTCCTGGCATGTCGTAACCCTTTTATCCTAGAAATGTGGCGGCCATTACCGTAGGATGTGGATGTGATTGTGTGATAAATAAAACGGCATCAGAATCTGAAATGTTTATACGGTGTGTTATAAAAAAGAATCCAGAGCAGGGCCTGTTTCCTACCTCCCTCTCAGTTCCAACAAAGACCAAATTAAATACACAAAAACATTCAGCAGCAACTCATATTGTTGGACGTTGATTATTGCACATACGCACATCTGTACACCTGCAGCACACCCCCAAAAAACAGATCTAATCCCAGTACCACCACTTACTCCCCTTTACTGTGAATATGCCTAGGCCTATATACTGTTTGAACCAGTAGTGCCTTTCCTTTACGTTCATATAAGGGCCATTCCACCAAATGGGTGACATTTGCATGTTGCAACTCTTCCAAATTAAACTTCAGATTTTTAAATTTTTCAAAGCTGAATCTCATAACACATATATTTAACCATTCAAAACATATATTGGTCAATCTCAGGAAATTGTATTGAATTTTTAATTAGGTTTATAATATATATAAATGTATTAAAGTAACAGGACTGAAAGTAACAGGACTGAGTTTCTTTTTACATATAATTGGCATAAACATGAAAATATAGATACATAGGGTCCATTCTAGTAGCATGAATACACTCAGCACATTACGGTGATTTATTAAAAAGTATTATTTTAAAAATAAACAAATAACATTAAAGAAATAATTTAGGTAACAGGACTGAACGTTAAGATGTACCCCGTCAACTATTGTTACAATACTGAAAATAAAAGGGGGGAACAAACTTTTGGTCTTCCCAGAAGAGAAGAGCTACAGTGCTCATACTCCAGTTTAGCAAGGGCTTTTTGTAAAGTTGCAAAAATTTAAGAGCGTTACATGTGTTAACAGGACTGAGTGTAAACCTGGGGACACGACTAAAATGTGTATATTAACTAAAATATTATGGATTTCTGATGATAACATGCAACATATAATCACACAGCAGTGCAATAATTGTAAGATTTCTGCAGGATTTCTATCATTATTTTTCATACTAAAGTGTTGTGTTAGAGAGGGCAGGGGACAGGTTAAACATTTTATTTTTCAGTGTAAACTGTAGTTTTTATCAGTGTTATAAAATACATATCTTAAATTCACAATATGGTCAATGAGGAAGAGACATTGCTTAATAAATTAATGTATGTTATATTTAATTTTCATGCAAATGTAAACCTTTGAAGGCTTGGGGACAGAAATGTCATCCATTTGGTGGAATGACCCATAAATCCTGCTGGTGTTTTTGAAGTAAATCAGTGTAAAGCATCCCTGACACATCCTGCAGCTGCACAGGCCTGATGATCAAACACGGTCAAATGAAAAGCTTTGATTTGTTTTTTTTCAAAATTGCAGCAGACAGTCTTAGACTTATTGTGAAACACTTAAACCATCGGTGTATGAGTGTGTGTATGAATGGGTGAATGTGGTTGGAAATGTAAAATGCTTTGGGGCTGAGAAAATCGGCTAAAAAGCGCTATATAAGTCAAGTCCATTTACCATTTACCATTTAAACCTTATCTTTTATATGGAAAAATACAACAAGCGCATTAAAAAAAAATCAAATGTCATGTTGTTTGTTGGTCTGCTTTTCTTCTTCTGTAGTTTTCAACATCTTGTATGTGTTTGGAGGAGATACTATTTCCTAGAAATGTTGTGCTACAACTTTAGTGGCTGGGCTTTCAGAAAAATACTAATGCATTTGTATGTCATTAATGCTCATCATACTTCTAGTATGTAGCTTTAATGGAACTCACTATTACATCCACATGTTGTTTCTATAGTGACATGCTGTAGTCAGAGTAGATTCTCCTGTTATGTCTGTTTTTTAAACTTAATACATTATTCCAAGAAAAAGCTGAGATAATACCCTCCTGAATTTTAAACCTGCAGTGTGTAGAATTTTGGGTTTTATTTCCTAGCAGACTTTGTAGAAAGTAATTATAATATCCACAAGTACATTTAATTTGGTGCATAAAAGCTGAACAAAATGTTTTGAATTATTATTTTTTCCCTTAGAAAGGGTCTCATATATGTCCATATTTCTGCATATTTTGGACCAAGGCCTAGTGCTGCCATCTTGAAAGTGTCATAGTTGGAATGTCATCAGGTGCATTGTTTAAAATTTAGAATTGTTCTTGTCCTTGAAGGCCACTGTAGCTTCTGTTATTATTCGAAAGGGTTGGGGTTACCCAGGGAGCGTTGCATTCTAGAACTTTGTAGAACTTTCTTGATGATGTCATATTACACACTGCACCTTTAAAAGCATGCCACATGTGTTAAAGCACACTGAAGGATCAGTAACAGACTGGTCCCTTGTATTTCACTTAAACTTGTCCTTAACCAGACTAAAACTAAATTCATGTTGTTCTCTAGGGCTAGAGAATTGGACAACAGTGCATGCATCTATGCTGTAAACGGTTCTTTGATCGAAAAAGTCTCTGAATATAAGTACCTTGGTATCTGGCTAGATGAGAAGCTCACTTTTAAACCCCATATTGACAAACTTGTTCTCAAATCTCGTCAAAAAATTGTTTTTTTATATCGGAACAGATCAAGTTTCCCAAAAATTTGTAGGAAAAGGGTAATCGAAGCAGTGTTTTTATCAGTGTTGGATTATGGAGATATAGTTTATAGACATGCCTCTGCTACTGCCCTAAAACCCCTTGACTCGGTGTACCATTCAGCCCTTAGATTCATTACAGGTGATTCCTTTAAAACTCATCATTGTTCCCTGTATGAAAAAGTCGGCTGGACATCCCTGTCATTAAGACGTGAGTTACATTGGTTTTTATTTATTTTTAAATCCTTAATTGGTAAACAGCCACCCTACTTATCAGCTATGCTCGACTCTCAGTCTTTTAATACCCGATCCAGTGAGCTGCTGCTTTTAAAGGTTCCTAGAGCTCATTCTAAGCTGGGAACAACTGCTTTTAGCTATAGTGCCCCCACCTCTTGGAATGCCCTTCAGAGCAACTTCAATATGACCATTCTCCCCACTTTTTCTTCTTTTAAATCTATGATTTCTGATTTTCACCATCACCACTGCATTTGTTTTAACTGAATTCATTTTTTAAGCTATTTTATTGTAATTCTTTATTTCTTTTGATCTTTTTTATCTTGCTAGGATTTTGTGTTTCTCTGTTTTATTCTGTCACTCTGTTGTTATTGTTGTTGTTGTGTTTGTTGTGCGCTCGTCGGCGTTGTAAATGAGGGGAACCTCAATGCCTTTCGATTTTGTATAAATAAAGGTTTTCAATTCAATTCAAAATTTAAGCTTAACCCCAAATCAGATAAAATAGCTAAATGAGACAAGGCAACTGATGCTGATGTGAACTAAGACTAAGTGAATCGATTTTAAGATAAGGTGGACTAGATTTTAAATGTAATTATAAAATGATCTCACTCTTACTCAGAGATATATCAATATAACCAAGTTATTGCAGTGTATCAGTACACACATACAGTATATGGAGTATATATAACTGTCAGAGGTGGAGATATGGCATTAGGAACCCAGTGATATCCTCTGTCGATGGTTGGTTGTGACAGAGACAAAGCAACCACAGAGTATAACAGCCTGCCGCACTTAAGTTCCTCTAAACTTTCAATCTTCTTAAACCCCTCTAAACATGCAAACATATGATTTGAATAATATCCTCTGGGACTGAGTTTTATTTAGGGCTGCAGGGCAGATGGGAAAACATTAAATTTAGCCAAAGGAGCCAAAGAAAGAAAGTTCTGTCCATTTCCAAACATTTGTTGCACATTTATTCCTCTCCTGACATGTCTGTTAACTTCTTTTAGAGGCTTTGATTTTGTGTGTTTTTCTTTTTGGTATTTTATGTCAGATTTTAGTGTTGACTTGAATAAACATTCTAACAAGAGATGTTAATATTCCAAGAGGGCTATTGTGGAGAATATGTATAAAAATATAGGTTCTATATGAAAGGTGGATCAGCAATTCTGGAGAATTTCTGTTGTAAAAATCACTTTTTGTCAAATTATTTTCGGCGCACTCACAGCATAGACAGGACCAAACAGCATAGACAGGACCAAACAGCAGACTAGGAAGAGATTTTCACTGATTTTGACAACAAGTATTCTCCAGAATTCAGTCCACTTTTAAAGGCAGAAACACTGTTGATATGTAAATATCATAAATGCATAAAGTGTTTTTTAGTCACATGACTTGAGTACATTTACATTTTCCTACTACTATACACTTTTATTAGGCTTTTCTATTTGCCAGTTGCTGGTGGCTGCCCGTATATTCGTAGTTGCACAGAAGCCGCGAGGCTGGCATTCTCTCTCTTTCTCTCTATCGCTCTCTCTCTCTCAAACCGCCACCTGTCCACCTGTCCACCTGTCACTGACTCCCTGAGGCTTTGACAGACCTCAGGTCTGTCCCACAGGGCGGGCGTGACAGTGTGAGTGAGGAAATAAGAGAGGAGGCGTACTGCGGTCACCAGAGCATCCCTACGGTGCCTCCTCCAGTGGCTTGATTAGAGAGGCAGCTTGTGCTAATGGCTGCCTGGCTCTAAGAACCTTTAGGGGAGGACACATCACAGATAACTGAGACCAGAGAGGAGCACAGCCTGTCTTTAAGGTATGTTTAAAGGCAGTTACCTTGGTCAGATAGAGAGCAGTGTCAGCAGTCGATACAGTTTTATGTCAATCAACACTAGAGTTATATATCTTTTTATCCCATCAAGTATCTTCAAGCCTTTGTCATTATTCCGTTTATATTTTGATGTGAATGAACTAACTGCAGCCGTATGACCGCTGATGAAACACATGTTGCACATCATCCCAGTATGGCCGTCAGCGTGAACGAGAAGTGTATGCACAGTGTATATACTGTCAAACAATAGCTCCTTTAATCATATCTACAATACATTTGTATGAGATATTACTTCATCAGTCAAAATATATATTTTTTTAATCATCTGTACACAACTATTGCAGGTAAGGTGAACATAGTGACACATGTGGATGGCTATTTTGTGTAAAAAGTCCCATTAGAGAAACACAGGCTTTAAGAAGATTTTAATCAAATAAATATTGATGCTTTTTTCTGGATCGATGAAAAGTACCTTCTCCAAAGTGATCTCAACCATTAGGAAAATGTATTTTTGTCATAAATTAAATATTAAGCTCTCAATTAGATAATTAATTTCTGTAAATAGGAAGGACATAAACAGTTAACGTGTTACATGTATACAATGCTATAAAGATTCATATGCGTAACTGTCGTTCAGCCAAAGTGTGGTTTTTATCTAGGAGATAGAAATGGATATCAGAAACCACACCCATGCTTTGGGATGACATTCAAATACCTGTAATGAGCAGGGCTGCAGAATATGCCCTGCTTAATCCATCCAACTTTTGCTGTGACATCAGATCGAAAAAAAATATAACAATGCAGAGGCCGAGTTTCATAGCAGCAGCAGCAGGAACGGTAACATCAGTTCCTGTGTTTCAGTGAAAACACTGACTCTCTTTAATGTCAAACGGTGAAATATTCTCTCACTTTAGTCTCGGTGGATCTCCGCGGTGCTGGAGATGACTTCTAGGAACGTAAATCATGTTTAGAAAGACACGTCCACACATAGACACACAAACACACACACACACACACACACACACACACTCACACACACACACACACACACACACACATACACATTCTCCGTTAGCTGGGACTCTAGAAAAAGCATCGGAAACCAAAGGAGCCGCACACTCCTCCATGGAATTCACTGAGGACAGGATGTTGGCTTCACGGTCACGCAATGCTGCACTCATCCCAGCCTACACTCCTTATTCCCATTACGCATGATATCATCATGTATCTGTATCAAGGGCTCAACGCTGCCAGAATGCTTCAATGCTGCTGCGCTATATCGTGCAGGTCTGCAGAATTGTAATTATTTCTTTAATTATAATTTAGAAGGATTTTATTGCATGGAATTAGGTTTTCTTATATGCTCTTGAGATACCGAATAGAGTTTTATGTAAGAGTTTGTGTCTTTTAAGTGTTTTTGAGATTGCAAGTTAAGCACACATGCACACACACACACACACACACACACACACACACACACACACACACACACACACACACACACACACACACACACACACACACACACACACACACACACCCTCCTACATTGCCAACAGAGGACTATCGGGCTACAATGACCAAGTGGGGACCTCTATTTCTGGTCATTTTAAAAATACATAAACACAACAGAAACATTTCTTTTAATGCCATATGTCATAATAATAGTTACATCGGCCACGTTCCAAAGTGAGAAATCCTCTTAAACTCTATATGACATGTATCTTGACATTGTACCTTCAACTGTAGGTTGAGATGTTAAAATATTTTTGAATAAATTGCCATTAGTTTAAAGAAAGATCTCAAACAGTGATGCGTGTGCTTTGGAAAGAAGTGAAAACAT
The DNA here is from genome assembly GCF_949987685.1 of Ammodytes marinus. Lineage (NCBI taxonomy): Eukaryota > Metazoa > Chordata > Actinopteri > Uranoscopiformes > Ammodytidae > Ammodytes > Ammodytes marinus. The sequence continues at coordinate 5,886,234 of NC_137216.1, read as the reverse complement.
CTCACACCATATGTTGAATGTTTCATTTTTCTTAAGTAAAACCAGATCTGATATTCTTCTTTGACAGGGTTCAGAGCTTATTTTACTGAAGTAGAGCCTCAGTTGTGCTTTTGCCAAAACCACTTCCCTAAATGTCTTTTTTAACTCTTCTCCTCAGTCTTTGGAGCAGATCTGGGAAGCTGCTTATCAGTGGAGGAAATGGTCGATTTGATGTGGTGTTCCACTGTGGCCTTCGCAGCTGAACCTGTGCAGGGGGACAACACATGCATGCACATACTGTACTGTACTCAGGCTTTTTATTTAAGCATCAGCATGACATTCAATAGTCCACCACCAACCCTTCTGACTTCTTCAAAATTATACCCATTTTGTCCCTTTAGGTTTACATTCAGTTATATCCAGTATTCTTTGATCTCTCAATATACAATTATACTTCCCCTTTTTGGTTGGATTTTTTTTAGTTAAAAATGATAATCAGTCAAAGAACATGATTGTTAGATATTGTGAGCAGAAGAAAAACTCTGTTTACTCAGATGGCATGAAAAGAGTGAGGGACAGAAAGAAAGAAAGAAAATCTATAAGAAAATGGGTCTTAGCAGGAATTTGATCCCAGGCCAGTAGATAGAAAAACCTCAGTAACATTTATAACTAAGTGCTTTTCTCATATTTGAACAGTGTTTGAAACCCTGCTTCAGAACAATCGCATCCAACAATTATTACAGTTTAGGAAACACAGACGAAGGCAACTGTACACAGTGCCTGACAAGGTGTGAAAGTAAAGGCCACTTCACATTGTGCGATTTTGGGCTGTCCTGAGACAACAGTTTCCCCAAAGACGGACATACAATTTTGATTCGATGTGACTGTTCCTACACAATTTATTCCGGTAAAGAAGGGAAAGCTTCCCACACAGATCCCGCAGCTGCACAGGCCTGATGATCCGCAACAGTAAAAGTAAAGCTAAGATTTATTTTTGTCAAGATTACAGCAGCCAGCCCCTATTGTGTATTTTTATAGTATAAATAGTATGGGAGAACGGGGGAATCTGAGGCATCGGGTAATGTGAGCCATGTTTTTTTCACCAAAATATGTATTTTGCATGTAAAAGTAAATTTTCTTGCTGTCAACTTAATCAACTGTTGTGCCAAAGAGAAAAAACTTCTATCATACGTGTTGATGAACCACCAACATATAAAAACCATGTGATGATATTAGCTAAAGATTAGCCTGAAATGCTAAGAGAGGTAGTTTTTTCTCAAATTGTGGTGGTGGGGGAAAGTGAGCCAAATGCTGGAAAGTGAGACACTGTCTCACTTTCCCCCAACATGAGGCACAAGTTAAGTTTAGTCTTAAACATATTCTAAGGTAATATTACATAACATGTTTTATTTTAATGTCATACACATTGTAGAAAAGCCATCATGCCAAGGAAATACACCAGGAAGACGACCCTGGGGCAACCACACGGAAATAGCACCTTCTCATCTTTCCCTGTAACCTTCAGGGCTGGAATGTAGAGTAGGCCTAGTTGTAGAGTATGACGTTGGTGATGTTATAATCCAGTTGGGTCTTCTCCTGTGTTCTGAGTCCCAGGCTGTTCTCGCTGGTTCTGATTTCCCTATGCTTTGACCCCCAGACACAAGCTGGCTCTAAGGGTCCTGTGTTCTGACCCCCAGACTGTGTTCTAATCTAACTGGTTCTATCTTTCATTTGAATCTTATTAAAACCTTTTGAATTATAATGTTGTATTTGATTTTGTTCAGAGTTACTTTCAAGTGTTTAGAAAATTTGCTTTGCTTAATTGACCAAACCCCATCATTCTTTTACTTGTCCGACATTAGTTCTGGAATTACACTATGTATTGTTACAGTAGTTTCAGAGTGGAAAAAGTAAGTGGATCAGTTTACCCATAGCTGGTTCACTTTACCCCCTTGATTGTTCTGGTCTGTCTCAGTTTACCCCACAACTGGGGTAAAATGAGCCACATGACAACTTTTTTTAAAACAATCATATTTTCACTGCCATTTGTCTTGAACAAATTCTGCTAATGCCAATTTCTAGGAAACATCCTGAATTAATGGGAAATGTGTAAATTTGAGTGATAAATCATTTTAGCTCGCTTAGAGGGGAGCAAATGTAAAAAGTGGCTCAGATTACCCCGTTCTCCCCTATAGTATACTGTATGTCATTTAGGGAAAGATGCAACAAAGCATACAGAGAAATCAAATGCCATGTTATTTGTTGGTCCTCTTGTTTTCTTGGATAACTTAGAAAATGTATCGAAACCCACCATTTGGAAAACAACATGAAATGACGTCCAATACACATAGGCAAGCGTGACATTTCAATTTATGAAAAATGCTGAGGGGAAAGAACACACACGAGCAAATGCACACAAAGTAAAACAATGGAGGTGACAGGAAAAGAAGTTTGTGGGTCTCTGGCCAAGAGGGAAACCTCGCTGAGCTGTGGCAGAGCAGATGGATGACCTGAGCTGATGACGTGCTGTACATTTTTTGATGATTCACCACGGATTCATCGCACAATCTGACATGCCTTGAACCAGATATCATGCAGTCAGACACAGACTGCAGCCAATATTTTACGAGACCCATATTGCAAAGTGTGATATGCAATAAACATATGCGATTGTTGTTTTTTTGCACCATCTAAAGCGGCTTTAAGGCTTCCAACAACTACATCTGCGACTTCTAATGCAAAGGACCGAGTGCAACACCATTGAATGCCCTCGAGGAGTGAAAAGCGTTTGCCATGATCCCCAGTTGTATCAAATCATCCACAGTATTAACTGTACCTTGGGACCACAAAGATCCACAGAAGACACACCGTTCCTGGAGAGAGAACCAGGGGCAGTGGGATGGAGCCACGAGGAGGCGATGACAGCAAGCCTTTTGCCCGGCATTCAATTTGATTTGGTCTGACAACACACCCTGCATGCCACTTTGTTTGAAGCATATTGAGACCTTTTCTGTGGCCAACAGAACCAAAGCAGCGTATGTGTTAGTGTGTGGTAACTTCTGGTCAAATCAGGGTTGGATTAACCTGCCTGGGGGCTTTCTATTGCCTTTAAAGCACATGGCACACTAAACAGACCAGCTTCATCATACAGTATTTCAACACTAGGTTCAGAAACCAATACTTTTGTCCTTAAATAAAACTGTGCCCCGTTTTTTTGTCTGTCAGTTATGGACATTTCATTGATGTATTACGTAATATGCCCTATGTTAACACGCATTGTGGTTGGCATTAAAGGTTACTTTTATCCAAAATGCATTTCCTCATGGTTTATCAACATTAATTATGTAGCCTATATCTAGAGGCTCCAAATATATGAGAAAACAATTCTCCACCTATTTGAATACCTATTGTGTTCAAAACCCCATTCAAACTGTGGCTTCACTGTGGCTTCAGTGCCTTCCCCACAGTATATGATAATACCTTTGATAAGTGTTAAAAGTAAAACTAATGCATGATTCATCCGATAATAAGTTACTATTTACAGTGTAATATGATAAACAAAGAATACATGATAACAAGTGCAGCAGCTGATTTAGCGGTTGAGTTCAGTCAAACGGCCCCTGATACACAGTAGGGAAAGTGCGTCACCACCAGCTCCCCCACACCACATGATCAAGTGATGTTGTTCTGCATCTGACGTCTCCTCTCCGGGGAGGCAGGCCCCGTTTTCCATGCCCGCAGGTTCCAGCTCTGGTGTGGGATTCCCAAGGCCTCAGGAAAGCACAGTTTACAACATTCCCACAGTGGTGGCCACCGAATGACTCTCTTCCTCTTCTCCGCTTTTCTATTTAACTTTGGGTTACTTTTTTGCCCATGTTGTTGTCAGTCAGTGGTCTGGGAAGCTGCCCATTAGTTCCTGGTTCGTTTAGTGTGTGTGTGTGTGTGGGGGGGGGGGGGGGGGGGGATCTTCCAACAGATCCTCCAACCCCTCCATCCACCACAGCTCTCCAGCTTTGTTCCCCGTCCAACACACCCCCTCCCACTCCTAACCACCAGATCTTCTCAGTGGCGGAAAATCCTTCCCATGAGCGGTCCAGCTCTACGGAAGTAATTAAACATGGGTAGTTTGGTGTAATGGACATTGTCATGCAGCCATTAACTGATCCCCAGGCTCACAAACCCAGATACACAGCATCATGTCAGCATGGATGGACTAACAAAGATTCTTAACTTTTAGTTTTGACATTGACAATGAGTCAAATTCATGTTATTTTCAGTCGGACATGGAAGGGCAGCATTTAGATGGCTAGTGGGTTCACCACATGGGTGAGAAGCAGACAGGCTTGTGTCAGTGTTTAGATCTTCATATATAACAGTGAAGACTGACATGAATCAAATAATAGAAAAACTGCAGACATTGAACATGCAGCTTATTTTAACACATTCAAATAACAATATGCTAGTGTTTATGTGAGGCTGTACCACAGCGGTGTTTAGAGCTAATATCAACATGCAAGCACGCTGACAATCACAGTGATAACTATGTCTAGCAGGTATGGCTCTAGTTTAGCCTGCAAGCATGCCAGCACTTAGTAATTAACTTTGAACTCAAAGTACAGCTGAGGTGGATGGGGATATCATTAGTTTTTGGTTTAGCAAATAAAAGTATTGGACATAGGGACATTTTGATGTTATGATGGAGCTTGATGAAAAGTCAAGCCAATCCGGCAATACCAGTCAGTCTGGACCAGTGATCATGGACTGACGATTGATTACTGTAACAGGCTAACCTTGTCATTCCTGCAGCCATGCTGCTAGCGTGGCTACAACTGCACACGCTTTAGAAACATAAACTGATTTTTTTTCTAACATCAAATATCTCAGTGTCCCGTTACCTTTAGGTGGCCTACAGCTACTTGATGAGGTGTTGAAGCACTACATTTTTCATCAAGCTCTGATTCCAGTGAAGCATTGCTGTGCTCATAACGAGCTGGCGATGCTTCATAAAGCCTGATTAGAGATAACTGACGTGAAGTATTATAACAGGGCAGCAGAGGAGAACCAGGCAATCATAATGGCTCTGTTTTCCACACCAGGCTCACAGCTCATTTCCCATCATCATAATGAGTGGACACGGATAATATTGGTTTAATGTAACATCCCTTTAAACTTTACACTGACTTTCTGCAGCTCCATTGTTCAGACCACACGAGGAAAGCTGTGGAACACACGCAGTAACGCAGCGTCTCTCAAATGAGAGGGAACTAATGAAATATACTGTAAGAGCCAAGTTACAGACTGTGACAGTAATTACAGAAGCAATCACTTCACATCCTTCCTGCCTTTGCCACATTTCACCACTACCGGCTCCTTTGGAAAACAGTCAAATTAAGACCCATTAAGCCCCTCTGAGGTTTTTACAGATTTTTAATTAAGACACACTTTTTTTTTTTACTAGTAAAGATTCTTCCAATATTTCCAACCATATACTCCTTAATTATATCAATAAAGCTGAAGGAATTCCCTGTGTGTGTGTGTTGCACTTAACACTGCTGAAGTGGTTTTATAGAGCCAGACGGCCTTACTAGAGGAAAAATGCTTCCGGACGTGCAGTTGTGCTCCACATGTGTTAGGTTAGAGAGAGGATGACATGCAAATGACAAATGGTCAATATTTGGGAGTCCTTCAGCCACCCACACCCAGGGATTTCCTGTTCAATAGACCTGGCGTGAGCGACAATGGAAAAAGGGTTTGCTTTTGTTGGACTGCTAAACGACAAACTCAGCCTCATGTCATCTCTGTGAGTCATGTTAAACTGCTTTATGTTTTGACAAATTCCAATGCTCTTGCTCTGTGGTTCAAAAAGGAGCTCGAGCTCGATAAATCATGAATTGCACTGGGTCAGAATAATGCGTGTGTGTGTGTGTGTGTGTGTGTGTGTGTGTGTGTGTGTGTGTGTGTGTGCATGTGTGCACGCGTGTGTGTGTTTGTGTCAGCAGTAAACACGCAGTGATGTGGTCATTTGGAGGAAACGAAAAAGAGTTCCGGAGCGCTTGAGGAATGAGATCATTCAAATTAAAGTGCGTGGCAGTTGCCAAATGGTAACCGGCTCCTGGCCAGGGCTAGTGCAGGACAGCAGGCCACACGCCTGGTACAGAGGTATAGACACAAAAGGGATTGTAGTGGAACTGCTTAACAACTAACAGGTGAGGTTTTGATCTAAACAAACATGAATTTTGACTCCTCTCTTTTATGCAAATATGGTCTATATTTGTAAAGCAAACAGCACTCACATACACAAACACATAGGCACGCACACAGCACTAATCATTTTATATGAAAACACCAGATCCACGGAAACAACTTTTTTAAAGCATGTCTAAAAAGCTGTGGTCGCCATGGTGAAGCGAGCTGCAGTGCATTTAGGATCCCTTTGCACGCTGGTCCCCAGTCGAAGCGGAACACTGCGGTGATATTAGCACAGGCTGTTGAGATTTTGATTGCAGTTTGCGGTGCAAATAAACTCAGGAATGAACAACACCATTCAGCTTTTCCAGGCTTCCAGTGAGATTATCCAGAGGAAATAAACTGTTTAGCCTCTCTGTTTTCTCTTTTGTTGCAAGGGCATGACCGCAGGAGATCACTTTGGTGTTTCAATACTGTTAATGCAAATCATGATTTAAGGTTTTTCATGTACAAAGCGGTCACCAATAAAATATGATTTCCTGATGTTTAGCATTTGGCCCTCAAAGAAACAGTCAATGTTATACGTCCGTTTTTTTCAAGAGTTGATTTAACTTACTGAAGGGACGTCCCTTTGAAATAAAGCTTTCTAATATAGCTCTAATGAATCTTCCCATGGCCAGCATAGTGTGGTGCTTTTCTAAATAAACCCTTCCATAAAATATGTTTGACTTGAAAGACGAGGCTCTCGCAATGGAAAGTCCCCCACAGGAAGACAGTGGTTGACCGAACTGTCCGATCAGTGCTTCACTTTCAGTTGATTCGAAGGGGGCCTCCTTCTGTGTGTGTGTGTGTGTGTGTGTGTGTGTGTGTGTGTGTGTGTGTGTGTGTGTGTGTGTGTGTGTGTGTGTGTGTGTGTGTGTGTGTGTGTGCGTGCGTGTGTGCGTGTATGTGTGTGTGAGTTCCGCTAATGAACGACTTGACTGTCTCAGCTCTGAGAGGATGAGGTTCTAGGCCTAGGGGAGGGGGACACATGCTGAGTCCACACTGGGCAACAGACATGACAGAGGACGCGGATGGAGAGGAAGAAGAGAAGACGTAAAAGATTAGACAGAAAGATATGAAAAAGAAGAGGGGAGGATGGAGAGATATTGGGAGAACGTGGAGACGTCTGCCATGCTTGAAAGGAAGACACTGCCATCTAGAGACCTTGTGTGACAGCTGTGCATGCTCGTGTGCAAGCAGGCACGCAAACCTGTCACTGTAAGGCATGCATTTTTCTATTCTTCTATTGTCAAATATTCAAAATGATTGAATAACTCATTTTTTGGTTGAGTGAAAAAATGTAACTGTCCTGTGAGCGCCCTATAGTGCTGTGTGAGAGGCTTTTTCAACTCTGCAAGGAAGAGAATAATTATTTGCAAGAAAATCATTAGGCTTTTTTCTCAGAAAGCGACCCTGGTCAGTCATCTCGTGCCTCCACCAGACATGTTTTAAAAAGTGAAAGAGAGCCCCCTTGGCCCTTAGTGCTCCCTGCTGCTTACACTGGGGGGGGGGGTTCCCAGGCTCTTTGCATTTTCCACGGCTCCAGTTTGGATTTTCACCAAATTGTGGTTTTCTCAAAACGTTGTGACATCTTTTACTCATTTTATCAGCACCACAACAATAACAACTGTCCCCAATGCAGAGATCTATCGCCCTCCTATGAAACGCTATGACTTCCTCTGGTGGATAGCATGAGTTACAAGACAAACAGGGAGACTTTGGACGACAAAAGCTGCAGAAGCATGAGACAGGGATCAATCAAAATGAGTGATCGGTTTAGCCTTTAACACACTATGACGGTTCTACATGCCTCCATATCAGCTGGCTTTGAAAAATAAATCATCTTAAGAGGCACTTTGAGTCCTCTTTTACAGTTTTTCTTGAAGGTTGTAGCAGCCAATAATGTAGTAACTGCTGATAAAATAATCATTTTCCCGATAATGTAATAACTTGCAGTAACATGATTACATTTCTGAAGCAAAAACCCTAAAGCAAATAACTTATTGGTTTAAGAAAATCCTTTTAAAAAGGAAATGACTGGAGACAAGGTAATAGTATACTCATATCACTTCAGTTCAGGTTTGACAGTATCACATTTCCATGACACTTATCCTTACTGTTGCCTCTTTCAAATACCTGCCTGACTTGACACAAACTGCCCAATCAAACTTAAATAAAGTCATACAAGTAGATTATTAAATGATAGGCTCCAGTCATGACATTGTAATGGATTTCTAAAACCCAGCCGACAGTGTTACAACCAGCTGCTAATGTAATAACCTATAACACTGTGGGCAAAAGGTTATTGCGTTATTGTTTGAGAAATGTTATAACGTTATTGGGTTAGCGTTATTAATATATGTGTTTTTTTTTAAATAATGTTATCTGCAGTTATAACATTACTGGCTGCTGCAAGGTTCTTGATCTTAACCCATTGATGACGGCTGCTGCGTGATGCCACATTGGCTCTCTTGCCTGATGCTGCGTCGCGCAGCATTATTACTTTATCTAATTTTCATGGCATTCCCAGCATAGAATGCACTGTCATTGGTTCAATTACACATGAGGTGGGTTTTGTTGATTTTTTTAAGACCACGTGACCACCCAAAAGTTGTGTGGTTTGTCGAAAATCACGTCAATCAAAAGAAAAAAATTAAACAAAATAAAATAAAAAATACGCCGGCTATGTCAGCGACAGAACAGTTAGTGGCGTTTGGTGCGCAGAATCAAGGTCTACTATAGACTACTGACGAAAATCACACAACACATTGCATCTATTTATTAACAATATTTAATAATTTTCTAATTCATCTAATTTTGACGATTTTTAGAAATATTCGTTGGTTTGTAAGCGCTAAGGGAGCATGTTAAAATAAAACTTGTGAACCTTAACTTTTAAATGTATTTTATTTCATGTTTCTATGTGCTACACAGGCTTAGATATTAAAGGCCTACTTCACCGATTTGAATATGAAGGTGTATTGAATTCTGGGATCCTATGTAGTATAAATGTGCAATTTTTTTTTAAATCGGTTCATCCTAGCCTGAGAAAAGGCAGAAAGAGTGTTTTTTTTAACCCTATATTTCTCTTTCTCGTGACATCACAGAAAGAGAAATATAGGGTTAAAAAAAATCTTACTTTGTAAATATTACTGTGATGTCTTTTACTGTGACATCACAGTAATATTTACAAAGTACGTTTTTTTTTAACCCTATATTTCTCTTTCTGTGATGTCACGAGAAAGAGAAATATAGGGTTAAAAAAAACACTCTTTCTGCCTTTTCTCAGGCTAGGATGAACCGATTTAAAATTTTTTTGCACATTTATACTACATAGGATCTCAGAATTCAATACACCTTCATATTCAATCCGGTGAAGTAGGCCTTTAAGGTTTTGGTAGACTTGACAATTCGTACTATTTTTTCAGAAAACCCTCAGGCATTAAGGACATGCATCCTAGATTGCCATAGTCATCAATGGGTTAAGATCCCAGGCCTGAATCTCCTCTTCAATATCCACACAGGGTCAGCCCATTCAAGAACCCATTTCTGGAAAACAGAAATAATAAAAAGCTCTGATAGGATTAAATCCTAGACCCACTACTGGTATATAACATGTGGCTATGCTGTGAGAAATACTGTATGGTACATGAGGGGAAATCCCCCCTCAGCGAGTTGATTAACTAATAGTGCACTGCTGAAGCTTTGTTGGATGAAAAAGCCCCGCACCATTTGCGGCTTGTGTCGCCCTGATATTGACAGAGGGGTGATTTTCTTTCATTAGAGTCAACTAAAACCTAAACTCCAGAGAGTGGAGAGACGGACCATGTTGGAGCAGAACACATCTTGGAAGGGCTTGTGAGAGAAAAGTAGAAGTAATAATTCTCTCATGGTCACTTTGAGGAGATGGCTGACAGGACAGGAAGCGCAGAAAAAGAGATTTTACTTTGAGGCATGGCTCTGCTTTCTGCTGGCGTGGAAGGCCTATAACATTAAGGTTTGGGATGATACAAAAAAAAAAACAGGAGAGAATATAGGATTATTTTACATTTACTGTGTGCAAATACATTTGAGATATACAATGCACAGACACTTCATCTTGACCAATAGACATGTATGAGAAACAAAATAAAGCTCGGCAGCAGACATGCACAGAATGCAGTTTCCAATGTATTTCCCGGTTCATCATAAATATCTTACATCCACAGACAGAGCTTTGCTAAATATGCTTAACTAGTGCATGTCTTTCATAGGTTTTATAAGATGTACATTAGTGATAACACTCAGCATGTGTTAGGTCTTCTCCTGCTACCAGTGTTTCAGTTAGGATCCTTAAATTGCTCATTTGAGGCTTGAGGTCATTTTGCCTCAATGCAAACATCTAGAATTTTACTTTCCATAAATTCTGGACTGGTAAATCTTCGAGGACATTTAAGAAAACTCAAAGTTAAGGCACAAGTTAAAAATAAATAAATAAATGTATTCACCAGCCAGCACAACGCGGTAACACAGAACAACAGAGGTTTGCTAACTTAACCCACAGTCCAGCCCTTCCACTGCAAGCCAAATCAAGGTGCTAAATTCATCAGAATTAGAATACAAATTGAATACAATCCATGGCCTTTCCTTGCCCTCCACGCTATTGATCATCACAATAGAGCAATCTATGGTTTAAACTTGTGAATACTGGGTTGCTGCACATTCAACTCTGGCTGACAGTTGGTGAAATCCAAGTTTACATAGAACAGATAAATGAGCAATTAAAGGAGCCTGGATCAGGGTAATGATTCAATCATCGCTTCAAGTTGAATGACACTCAAAGGACGGTTGTTAAGCTGGAGAGTCATACTTGAAGCAGGATAAGACCACAACACAATGTGGGATGTCACAAGGCAAACATTCAGTGACATACTGTATAATGTAGTTTTCATAAGTCAGGACCAGACTGTACAGGTCCGGACGTACTTAGGCTCCTCTCATAAGTTAAGAAGCATTATAACAGTACATGGAAGATAACAGAATTACACTACTGTTAACTTTAAATGTTGCACAGTAAAAACGTTTTTTTATTGACATTATTAAAAAATAATAATGATGGGATTGAAGGAGTTTTATTTTGGTGGATGGATGTCAGTTTTGGTGAAGCAGGAAGGTCTTGATGGGCTGTGGTAGTGGTAAGGAGGGTATGTGGTTGAGACGATGTTTGCCCATGGTTCTACGGATCCTGATGCGACAGAGGTGAGTCAGCCTACGAGGGCAACCTGAGGGGAGAGAAGGCAAGAGACTTAGCAGCTGGAGCAGAACCCACCTACACATTCAGGTTAACCATGAGAACAGCATACGGGCTGAGTTCAAATCAAATCAAATCTGTTGTATTTATATAATAAAAATGATAATAATAATAATGGATTGGATTTATATGGCACTTTTTTTCTAGGCCCTCAAAGCACTTCACAGGGTTCTAGGTTCCAATCATTCACATACACATGGTCATACTGGTGGTGGTAAACTACGATAGTAGCCACAGCTGCCCTGGGACAGACTCACGGAAGCGTGGCTGCCATTCAGCGCCTACAGCCCTTCCAAACACCACCTCAAACATACAGCAGTCATACACGTTCACACGAGGCAAGGTGGGTGAAGTGTCTTGCACAAGGACACAACAACCATGACACAGGTGGCAGGGTGGGAATCGAACCGCCAACCCTTGGATCATTGGCTGACCCGCTCTACCACCTGAGCCACAGTCGCCCCGATATGTAGCCCAATATTACAACTGCCTTAGAAAGCTTTACTATCGGTTCAGCAATACAACATCCTCTGTCCTCTTAGGAACAAGTCCTGAAAAAGTCCTTTAACTGGGAGTTGGGAGGTTTTATTTCTATATCGTCACCCAATTGATTCAGTTACAGTTTTCTTAGCCTGTCACGTTGTTGGTCATGTCAGCCCCTTGCTTTTACTGTCTGAGCTGTACAGGCATTGGGGAGGCATTCTGTATTTGATTTTAGCATGCTATAGGTGGGGCATGCAAAGGTTTCAGCTAAATAAAACTGATATACAGGAACAAGGTGTGAGCTGAAATGCTGGAAACCAAAGGGCAATACACTGGAGAAGTCAGCAAGCAATACTTCCCTTCTTTGAGCAACTACTGTGGATGTTTTCACATAAGCCTTTTTCCAAGCACACATTTTGACTTGGAAAAGCACAGTTACATTTACAATGGTTATACGGTATGCAAGTGTCCCAGTCAGACACAACAGTGTGACCAAGACCATGAAATTGAAGCAGCTCAATTATATTTAGCCATTATTAATTGTATTTTCTTTGCCTTCCATAGCATGTCCACATCCACCACCATTGAACACCAACACAAACACATTCATTTGAGTCTAGAGAATCCTAAAGTATGAAGAAAAAAACAACCCTCTCCCTTTTACTCCAACTTTCTTAATATTGTTCAAAAACCCCAGTCAGATTTCTCCCCCTTATTACATCATGCGGGGAGAAGCAATGCCCCCCATTAACCAACTTAACCTAGCACCTGTGATAAGCACTTCCCCAGATACCCCTAAATCTAACTGTCAGTTAGATTTAAACCAGGAGTTAAATTCAGGGCCAATCAGAAATCACGGAAGGCGGTGCTTAAAGAGATCTCTCAAACGGAGCGTTTCAGAAGGAGGCTGAAAAGAGGAGATTCAGAAATAGCACTGTGAGAAATATAAAGGGTGTTTTGAACACTACACCGTGAAAACAGTTTTAAGTAGATTCCCAAATTAGAATTTTGAACCTGAAAGTAAGCATTATATGTGGGCCTTATAAACAAAATACTTCAACTTGAGAACAGTTATCATAACAGTGCTGGGACCACTAACTCCTTACAAAAACTTTCTTGAACAATGCATAGTAAATCCGCCCTCACAGATGCCTGCACAGACAGACACATACTGTACTCACTCCTGGCCTCCATGAAGGCTGTGAGCGCCTCCGGGTCCACCTTCCTCTGGTTGAGAGCCTCCAGCTCTGCCTGGTCCCAGGGCACCAGGGCCGGCCGGGCCCCGTGCTCCAGCAGCAGGTGGACGAAGGAGACCTCACAGCCGTGTCTGAGCACTGCATCCAGCAGACAGGAGGCCAGGCCGCGGGTCAGAGCCTCGTGACACACCGGCCCAGTGTAGTTAAAGTCGGGCTGAGCTCCGGCCTGCAGCAGCAGCCTGAAGCACTGGAGGTGATGGTAGGCAGCGCTGATGTACAGGGGACACACCACCAGGGTGTTGAGGGTACGGGCACTCAAGAGGAGCCGGGGACCAAGCTGATGGTCCATGTCTACATCAGCATGGAACCTAGACAGAGGGAGACAGGTAGAAGTAAAGGTTTAACTTAATATTTTTTTTCAAAGCTCTGGCATCTAGAATCTATGGGTTAATTGCAGGTGAAACAGCGCAAACAAGATATGCATCTGGATCTAAACAGTGTTGGTAAAACTAACACTCTGGGGCGTTTCAGTCCATTCAAAATGTGTATTCTTGTCAATATTCATTGTCAATGTGACTGTTGTCCCATGTGGCCTGCTGTTGTGGACTGGTAGGACCCTCTGACTGAAAAGATGTTTGCTTTTGTTTTTATTGTGAGAGAGATTAAAGAAGACGTTTTCTTTGAAGTCAAGAAGTAACCAAGCTGCTGCTCGGGGCAATGGAACACATTGCATCACACAGCCAGCATTAGATCAACATGGAAACCCAAAGGCTGCATAATCAAAGCATACAAACTCTATACAAAAAAAAACATGAAGTAAGACAATGGAGAGTAGATCCTTCCTCAATCAGGTCTGTGAACAATGTTTAGAAGTGAAAGAAAAAATCAAACAAAATGTATGGCAAAGTATTTTCTGCATTACCAAATTGACTACAGCCAGGGTTTGAAGCGATCCATCTCCCTCCCTCACCTGATGAGCTCCTGCAGTACGTCCAGCCTTCCCACCCGGGCAGCGTGGTACAGCGGGGTGCTGCGGTGGTGGCGGCTCCCGTTTGGGTCGGCTCCGGCCTCCAGCAAGATCCTGACACAGTCCAGGTGACCGTTGACCACAGCCACATAGAGAGCTGTTTGACCCTTCACATCCACCAGGTCCACCTCCGCTCCCTGGGCGATCAGGTAGGCCACACAGGCAGGGTGACCCGCTGTGGCTGCTATCCTCAGAGGGGTACAGGGCAGACAGCCACAACACCACACTGACTTCTCATTGATACGCCTGGCAACAAAAGGGGAGAGGGAAAGAGGTTATCAGTTGCATTCATATATTAAATGGAATTGAAAATGTTTTTATTTCAAAAAAAGTAAAGAAAAAAAAAAAAAATTATAAAGAATACAAATAGAATGATGAAACAAGTGGACAGTTACAATTAAGTAATATTTGCACACCATGAAAACCACAAATTAAATATAATGTCTAATATGCATCCAACATACGTATGATCTGTAAATATTGCATGCAAGATGTTTTCTATGATTTTTTTTTGTATAATAAAAGCAGGCCAAAAACACACACATTGAAAAAAAAACAATAAACTTACCAAAGTCTTAAAAATATCACTGCTGAGCTGTCATCACAAATGAAATATTTATTACATCTACCTGCTAAAATAGATTTAGCCTCCAACACTACTGCCTCGGCCAAGTTGTGATAGGCCGTGGCAGGGCGATATCCAATAAAGTTAAACATTATTTTTATGAAATTACAACAGCATGTTGTAAACCGTGTGGAGTGGAGATGAACTAAGCCTGAGCCAGTAATAATGGGTTGGCTCAGCTGGGTGTGGGGATTGTGGAGTATGAGAGAGCAGCATGCAAACACTGTGGGATTGAGGTAAAAAGAAGCAATGACCATTCTATGACGGTCCCGCCTTGCCCTGTCGTTGTGAGCTTTACGATTTTCAGTACCTGCATGGATACTTTGATTCAAATGTGGCCACTAACTAGAACCAGCTAATAAAAAGAGATGTTAGCTTACAACACTACTGTGAGCAATGAGGAATAGGCACCCCAGCATATGGCATGTGTAACATAGTACAGGACTGTTTTGTGGTAGAGCTGTGGAAGGATATATTCTGTGCAGCGTGGTCTGTCTCTGGGGCTGTCACTCAGCTGAAACCTACTGAGCAAACCCACACAGCACAGAAGCCACAAACCACTTAGTGCCACACACAGATACTCTGGACATAAGATGCCAGTTCTGCAGTATACGATGGAGCTCACACACACAAAAGATCGTTAAAGATCACTTTAGTGTGAAATGTTGTACGTTTTTATTAATGGTCAACCATCATGCACTTTTCCATGACTTT
Source organism: Ammodytes marinus (assembly GCF_949987685.1). NCBI lineage: Eukaryota > Metazoa > Chordata > Actinopteri > Uranoscopiformes > Ammodytidae > Ammodytes > Ammodytes marinus. The sequence continues at coordinate 5,870,692 of NC_137216.1, read as the reverse complement.
TCAACATTAATATGGATTCCTGCTATGGCTAAAGACTCCAAAAGTATGATAAGAAATACAAGCCTCTCTCTTTTTCTCCACCTCCACCTCTCTGTAAACCTGTGTTCAAAAAGCCCAGTCAGATTTCTCTCCCCCCCCTGTGACATCATCAAGGGGAGAAGCCCCGCCCCCTTGTTCCCAACCTTACTTAACACTAACTCCACCTGTGATAAGCACACCCCTAGATACACCTGAATCTAACTGGCAGCTACATTCAGGGCCAATCAGAGCAGACTGGGCTTAAAGATACACGCTCTAAAATGGAACGTTCCAGACAGAGGCCGAAAAGAGGAGATTTAGCAATGGCACTGTGAGATATAGAAAGTTTTTTTTTAAACACAACACCATGGAAACGGTTTCTAGTAGAACCCTAAATTACAGTTTTGAGCCTGGAAATGAGCAGAACATGTGACCTTTAAACTATTTTTGTATGACACATAATGAGAGTAACTTTGCAACATAAGGGCTTAACAATTAAAACATCATTTTAATGAAGATTCTTATCATTTTGAACTCCCTCCAAACCGTTTGAAGCCGTCTTCTTGCAGCAGGTTCCTCAGAGTGTCCAGGTCTCCCACGTAGGCTGCATTGTGGAGCCGCATATCCTCCTGCTCCAGAGGCTTGTCACTGAACTGCTCCTCCAGCCATTCCTTCAGGTTACGCCCTGGTGACCATGCACAGATAATACACAGTGATAGTTTTTGATTGATTGATTGATTGATTGATTGATTGATTGCCTTTATTTGGAACATGCAAGCAATCAAAAAACAAGTTTAAATAGTAAAAGATGAATAAATAATTAAAAAAAAATGCAAAAAAAAATGAATAAAATTAAAAACAGACACTTTCTACATGCTCTAAAGGGGGTAGGAGGAAGTAAAAAAAAAAAAAAACTTATCTAGTCCTACCCCTTAACAGATCAATTTGATTCCAACCATCTATGGCTGGTGTTATTGCAATTTAAAAATCATTATTTATGACCGACGCATGCAGAATACTGAAATTGCTGGTGTAATTTTTCCAAGTGGGCAAAGCATTGTTCAGCTCCCTCAGCACACATCTCCAAGGGTTATCATGTACTGTATGTTGACAATACACCAAGAATGCATTTGAGAATCCTTGGAGTGACTAGTAAGTTCATATACTACACGGTCGCCCAGAATATTTTTGACCTCTTCACATGAAATGATAGTGACAATGCGATTTATTCTTCACATATAAAGTGTGATCTTCTCAAAAACTTTATTGATCAATATTATCCAGACATATCAAAATTAAACCACAATTAACCTTTGCAAACAGTGTATTCAGGCTTAAAAAAATAGCAGGCCATGGCATCTTTTACATCCCTTCTGCACCAAAAAAAAAATTATCTCACTGCAGCTGCCATATGTGGTCTTTGGTTGTCGTCTTGCAGCCTAAACTTGTCCCCAGACCCTTCTTGCTTGTGGGAGGCAATAGTTCTCCAGAATGTCCCTTTACACAACGGCATTTTCATCCAGCACCATCAATGGTGTTTTTCCTCCATAATGAATACCGGCACCATACACTCACTGAGACACCACCTGCTTGAGTGGTTTCCTGGATGCAGTCATCATATATAGAGGTTCTAACTACTTAGTCGCTGCCCCCTATGTCTTTCATCCATAGTATAGATGCTATACCCTTAATCGTATAGATTATATACAGTTAAGACTAGTATAGCGACTCTCACCCATAAACATGTCGCCAGTGCCCAACTATAATGCCTGTCAGGAGTGGCCATACTCAATATTACCAAATGAGTGACATGAAAGAGTAATATTGGACATTCTATGTATGAAATACCCTCGAATTTGCGTTTCTTGTTCAATTGACCAAAGTTAAAATATTTTTACCAAAAATCTTCGTATTGTTCAGTACTCCCAATTTTGTTTAAGCGGTGTCTTGTTGTCCAGATCCATCCATTATACAGCATGTTGGTAATACTGTTGTCACTGTTTTGCATTAGCCTAGGCCTATATCCCTGTAATTGTAAATGTTATAATATGGATAGGCCTATTACTGAATCCATGAGCCACACCTTATTACAGGAGTCACCCTCAACAGCACCATGTCTGTGTTGTTATTGTTATTCTCACTGAAGCATAATGCTGTCTGCTGTCCTTGTGCACACACACTACGCACGGAGGACACAAGCTCCCTCCCTGGCTGTCATTCACCGATGTTCACAAATGATCGATATAGCCGCGCGGTTACCTGCAGCGGTGGGACTTGGCAGTTCTGAGATAGTGATGAGCGGAGGGACATTGATACTGGGCGGCTCGTCGACATCAGCCTCTGGACCTTCCGCCATGCTCCCAATGTGTCACTCTCCGTCAAAGTGAACGTATAGTACCTTGGCAGTAGGTGAACGCAGGGTTATTATCTCCTATGCGAAAACAAACTGCAGCAAACCCCAACGATCACAAGCCGACAAGAGACATCAAAATAAACAAACGTGACTGTGTTGATGACGGAGTGTGCTCCTCCACTGCGCTACTTCCTGACTGCGCTCAGCTGTTCGGATTTAAAGGGGAACACGGCGCTTTAAATGACCGAGGCAACATGTTGGGTTGTGTGTCAAGTGAGGCAAACATGAACATTTAAAAAGGATGCAAACTGTTTTTAACGCTTTGTAAAAGGCAGACAAATGAACGGGACCTATTTAATCATTTAAACAATGGGGAAACAGACAACACATTTGAAGGAGATACTGAACTATTGCATTTGGTGGAATTCAAGTCAATTTAATGATGGGCCTACTTAAATATCCAAACATTATAAATAACAAGGCTAAATGTTCCTCAATTCATCTTTCCTCAACACTCCATCCAAATAAAACCTATAGGCCTACCTGTCCAAATATGAGAATTGTGGGGTCCATTATTATGTGTTTTCATGTGTGGTCAGGCTGTATATGGTATTTACACTTGTACAGTATGTGTCAAGCCAACCAAGGTCATTGTAAAAGTCGAAGGGCTAATGATGTGAAGTTATTGTCATACAGTTCCCATGTCCATGTTACTGTATAGCTGCTGGTTGCAGGCAGTCTGAATAACTTCAAACGATACACGTGTGTCTTTCTGGCCTATCCATGTGTGGTGAGTCATGTTGGGTGGGTAACACACACCAGGGAGGCATGCAGCCAACAGATGAACATCAACCTGCTGCTCTAAATATAATTGGTGTGGTCAGCACAGCAGGGCTATATGTGTGGACAGGTCACTCACACCGCTGGCTCTGTAAAGACAAAGCTGTTCAACAATTTCTGAAATTCAATGTATTGACCAGCAGAAGTATTGACTCAATTGGTTTTTATGAACAGTTTCCAGGTCATTTAGCGTTGGTTTACAACCATATGTTTTAAGTCATAGAATGACTCAATCTAACTATGTAGCCAGATTAAAACCCATACTATGACCAGACCTGGGAACATAGTGCACAGCACAGCCCACGGATTGCAAAACTGACTTTATAGTAATATAATTAAAGCAGAATATAAACTGTGATTGGGAGTGTTTCTGTCCAGGCCGAAGCCTGGCCATGTGTTTCATCCACGTAAAGTGTAGTTAATGATGGAGATTAAAGTTTTAAAAGTGCTTGGGCCCTTCAGTTTGACTTGACATAAGGATTAGTGGAGTACTGTTGGCAACAAAAGGTGAAAGGTGTAGTCACTCATTAGCAGCAGGATCCATTGTGCGATTCAACAGAGGCTTTTTGTTAAATACTTTTTAAATACTAAACTACTTTGTGGAAGCTCACAGTTAAAAGGGAAGCCCAGATGGAAAACGGTGCTCCCTTTTCCTTGTGCTGTGCTGTAGTTAATCCACCTGTTGAGACTGGGGGCCAGGGTCTCTGCTGAGAGCAGGTGTCCATGCCTTCTGCTTAAGGAGCCGTCAGCTAAGATCTCAGACTTGCATCACGAATGCTCCGTCCAAACCTTGCTCCTAAGGGGCTTCCTAATACGCTTTGTGTGTGTGATGCAGCTGTTTGGTGGCTGGGTTTCTGCTAATGTTACTTTAAGGGTTTAAGACGGACAAGTGAAATGTTTTACTTCTGTCATGTCAGACAAGGCTTCAAAAAGAATGACGTCTCCTTGAGAGTGTGACTTGGCCGGGGCCAGACGTCACAAGGAGTTCACTTGGACTCGTCAAAATAAGAAGTCAGGGCCATTTATCATTCGACTCATTATGTAACCCGAGCAATCCAGACCTCTCATTAACTTTCCATTCTGAGGCTGACTTATCTTTAAATCTAGAAGCTTTCTCTTTACTCCTCCCAGCAACAGTCCATTCACTCTTAAAAAACAAGAAGGGGGAGACACATACTTATTGAAATGTAACCATTTATTTCACTCCACTACAAAATTATAGAATTATTATTATTATATGAACTATGATACAATCTCCACATATACATAATGTACAGTTTAAATGAGAAAAGGGCAGATATGATACAAATAGTGTACAGTGTGAAATAGTCCTATTATAGTTAAGTTGTAGGAATGCACAGGTTTCTCAATTTTCTGGAAGTTTAGCTTGTGGGATTTTCTTTTTAACGTTGGACTTAATATAATACTGATATGAAAATAGAGTAAAACCAGATGAGAAGTAATGAGAATTAAAAACATGAATATTCCTCTGTCAGTGTGCCACTTTTTGTCAAAAATTTTAATGTAATATGTTGGTTTACCCGCTGTAACCAGTAAACAGCTCTTCTACACTGTCTATTTAACTAGATAAACCATTCTTGGCTGCCTTTTTTTTTTCTTTTTTTTTTACCCTAGTCAAAAATAAATATGGACACGTTACTAAAGTCACACAACCTATCCAAGTGGGAAGCAATTGGTGTGACGAGGCAATGTAAGAGGAAAGCTGTGTATGGTCACATCACATTAACACCTGGAAAATGTAACGATTTTTGATATGACTAAGGCGTTATTTAAAATAACAGATCACATTCATCAATTCAACTAGGTGGCTGTAGGAGGTTGTGTTTCTAAAAAATTAAAATTCATCTGTAAAAACACTGGAAGTCTGTATCTCCTGGGAGGCAAATCTGCAGTAAAACTAACTGCAGTAGTAGTAACTGCAATGTAAAAATGACATTGGTACACTTATATAAGGATGGGTAAATGCAGTTTCATTCAGGGTGAGATAGACCAATGCAAGGAATCATGGATGAGGAGTCTGCAATTGTTCTGTTACTTGTATTCCATGCACACATGGACTATAGTGAGATGGGGTTATTTGGATGTTGAGAAAGAAGCTACTATCTGTAAAACACATTCCTAAAAGCCACAAGTTATTAAATATATACGCTTTCGGTCAACCGTTATGGCAGCTATCCTATAGGCTCACTGCAAGTGGAAGAGATACACGTTCTTTGCCTCTAAAAGAACATTCGAATGTTGTGCCAATGCGATGTTTTATAATATAGGTTTAGGATATGGAAGAAAGAAATCTAACATTGCTTTTTCGCCCAAATATTTTTGGTCAGGGAAATTGCTCCCTAACCACTCTTAACAAAGTGCAGCGGTGCTTCATAAGCTGAATGGTGAAATAACGTAGATAAACTGGGAGTATTCAACCAAGGTGGGTCTGCTGAAAACAGTCAAAATGTTTTGTTCCTTTTTTTTTAGGGAGACGGAGCAGATAAGAAAATGATTAGAAGAAAAAGAAAAAGATGGACATGACATGCAAAAGGTCCCGGGACCAAACCATCAATCTATCCGGCCATCAGGATTCCAAACATTAGTCCTAAATTTGAATTTTTCCACCTGAGATCAAACAATTGAATGTGACTTGAGAATATTAATTGTTGTTGTAGAGCTGGTCCAAAAGTAAATATTCTTGAAACATACAGGGCTTTTTGACCAACTGACCCAGCATGAAATACAACTATCTAGTCCTAACTTCCAAGCCATGAGCTGTGCACTGGCTCCCTCCAGAAAGGCACCGTTACAGAAGAGGGATGTCAACATTGGATAAGGTTAGTGGGCAGAGAAGGAAGATATTTTGTAGTGATTCATTTATGTATCTGTCAGTCAGTCACAGCACATGTCAGAGTAGAGTTCACATGAAGCATTTATTCACCAACATCTGACCTATATGTTGTCTGACATGTTTAAGTTCATCTCTCACAACAAACCCTCAAAGTGCAATGTTTGGTCCCATCCCACCACCGTCATCTCCAAGACAAAGTGGTCTTACCATTATTGTGAAGGAGAAACTGCTCATCACTACATCTTCAGTGCATTTTTTTAAGGAAAAGTGTTTTTTTCTTGGTTGACCTTTTGTTTCTCCCTTCAGGTTCTGGAAGAGAAGTTGATTCCAGTCACCATCTTCTGGATCTTCTCTTCATTCTTCAGTATGTTGGACCGTACAGCACAGATCTTGTCCTGCTGGTCCTTGATCAGCTGCTCCAGCTCTGTTAGTTCTGCCTTAAGAGGCTCCACTGCCCTGTCTGTCCATCTGCAGCACATAGAAAAAGACCAATAAGGATGACAAGCTGTTCACATGCAAAAACACAGAAACATGGGACCTATATTATGTAAAATGACAGTGTGATTACATTCACACATTACTTGTGCACCAATTAATTCATCTAAGTGATTCCAAAATAAATGGTACGAGTATTATTTTACAGACAACACCAATGTATAAGAAACTGATTCTGTATAAATTAGATTCAACAAAATTCTGCTTGCTGTGTGTGTGTGTGTGTGTGTGTGTGTGTGTGTGTGTGTGTGTGTGTGTGTGTGTGTGTGTGCGTGCGTGTGTGTGTGTGTGTGTGAGAGAGAGAGTGTGTTAACCCCACCTCTGCTCCTGCAGCAGGGCCTGAGCGTGCTCCTTGTTCTCCCTCCTCCAGGTGTGTAGTTCAGCCTGCATGGCGTCCATGTCTTCCTGGATGTAGTCCATGATCTTGCCCAGAGGCAGTGTGCTGCGACACACTGTCTGGATGGAGGAGCGCAGTCTGTCTATCTCCCTGCTCACCATGTCACGCTCTTTCTTGCGTGCTGCTTCAGACACCACGTTCTGGAAGTGCAGGTGGTGAAGACAGTGGGTGAGCTTTAGTAGTAAATCATTCAGAGCAATCAACAGACAAAGACTAGCAACATCAAATCAGGAGCATACGTGTTGGTTTTTGAGGAATGATTCATTTAAAAAGTGGAATGCGCAATTCTAGAGAACGCTCTTTGACTAAATCAAAACATTTTGACAAAATCAGTGAATATCTCTTCAAGACCTACAAACTGTAAATCTGGTGTTAATCCATAGCCCTGGCTCTGTAAACAAAGTGGGACAAGTGTTCTCCAGAATAGTTGACTCCACCTTTAATTTGACAAGCAGGTTCTTCTAGACCACATAACCTGCATAGCTGAACAATGTATCAAACAGCTGTCTGAACACCAAAAAATCACTTGTGTGTCCCCAGACCAAAACATAATAAACCCTCTTTAGGAATTCTACCTTTGCCAGCAAAGTCTCAAATGCCCAGAACCAGAGCAAGGCTGCATTTAGTGGTTTAGGATTTCAAGGCTAAAAATGTTAGGCAGGAATTCTACCAACCTAGCTGTATATATAAAGATCAAACGTGCGGCTGAATTGTGTTGGCCATAGCAGGGGGACTGGCTGATGAAGGCCTCCAGTGTATGGTGTGCGGTTGGGAGGAGGAGGGGGGTTTATCCCAATTACACTCAGTCCCTCGATGGCAGAAATGAGAGGAAGGTATCAGGGAAGGACCTCCCTTGGCAGGGAGCAAACCCAAGGATGTTTGCTCAGCTGGGCCTCGCAAGGCCTCCGTGGGTGTGTGTGTGGGTGTGTGTGTGTGTGTGTATGTGTAATGCAACGGCACTCAGTATTGAAACCCTAAAGCCACACACACACACACAGCAAGCAGAGGTTCAGGCGAAGCATACAGTGGACACACACAGCCCCCACACACACTCTAGGTCTTGTTTATTTTAGTAACAGGCTGTGGCAGTGGGGTTATTTTACTACAGTATTGAGTAACAACTACTACACTTATGCCTCCTTTCAAGTTCACTTCTTGGCTCAATTTATGCTTTTTGGCTGCCCCGATGGGAGCACCTGCCTTCATGAGGCAGCAGAAATCCTATTTGCGACAGTGTGTAAACTAAATGACAGCTTCCCCTTCAAAACAAACAATCTGTCATAGGAGTCTGCTAGCGTAGCCGGCAACGTATGCTATATGCATAGCTGGCACGTTTAGCATTTTCCTTATCAAGACATATCTTCAATTAAACCAAACAGCTCAGTGGTACAATTGGAAAAGGCAGCTTGACTAGACAAGACCACACTGAAGAAAATGATATCAAACACCTTTGCTTGCCAGCATTTCTTTTCAGGATACAAGTACAAATTCTTTAAGAAAAACCTGACTCTGATATGTGTGACGGTTGAAACGTGTGAGGGTGTGAGACGGCTTTGACCAGTGGTCCCCTAACAAGGTGGGTGGCTTTCCACTGGGCGCTGTGAACCCTGCAGCTAGACAAACAGTGTACGGCTCATTCAGCCCGCCTGGCTGTGGTCTGGTCTGCTCCAACCAGGCAGGACCTGTGGCTTCTTTCTATTTGCCGTCCCCTTGCTGCTACCTCGCCCCCCCCCCCCCCTCCCCTTCTCTGTTGGAAAGTTAAAAAACTTGGCGTAAAAACATGACCCCTGGTTGGTGTGCACTCTGTCCGGGCGGATATAAATCACAGCTTTATGGAGGTCTCTGTCGGGGTCTACGAGACCTGTGTGCTCCCAGCTTGCCTTTTTTCTCACCCGGATCACAGAACAATATTTAGACGTGGTGACCACAGAGGGGTAAGGGGGCGAGGGGAGGAGGGGAGGCAGGTTTTCCCATTATCTCAGACGGTGATGAAAGCACCAGGCAACAGGACAGACACTGCCTATGGCTGGTGCTAGAGTGGGCAGGTGGACTAATAAGAGGAGGCAGATCGGTTTAACAGCCACAGTTTCATATTGTTGACCAAGATGTCTCTCTCCTGTATAAGTACAGCATGAATAAATGATTAACTAAATATATGAAGGAGGAGGGCACTTGTTGAGTCAAAATCTTTCATTTCAACAACAAACTCTGCTCGTGTCTTCTGCAAATGAGAGACAACTGAATAAGCTCTGTTGGACATATTTAAAAAACTGCAAGGTACATTACAATGTAACCATCAGTCAGCACAAGCCTAATCAGTTTAATTAGGGTATGCATGCAAAAACGTGATTTATGGAATTCTTGCAGGGCATTTCTGAAGGCAAAAAGAAAACATTCTTCAAAGTATCCTCTGACAAGAAAAATGACATGCCTGCAAAACAGCCCATCAGCGGGGCGGAAAACCCTAAGGTATCATTAGCAGAGAAAACAATCATTTAGACACTAGTGGACAAGGTAATGGAGGGAGATCAGCTTCCATCATAAGGAGAGGTGCTTCATTCATCCATTTATTCTTTACTCTTGTGTTCATTAATGGGCTTCTCTTTGGAGGATAGGAAGGACCAGGATGATAAGAGACACATTCACAAAGCTCTCTGTAGAGCTGCTGTGTCCACCATTAAGTTGAATGGGTTTAAGTTGAGGTTACACTGGCTTAAAAGGTGAAGTAAGAGATTTATTTATGTTAATACAAGTGTTCAATCGCTCTTTATTCATACAGTGATCACTTACATAGTGTGCGCGCTTCATAAAGCCGATCTCTCAGTCACTCGCTCTGCATGTAATCGGCAAATAAACTTTTCAGGGATTCGAAAAACTGGACTGATAACCAATCAGAAGAGAGAACGCTACAGCCCGGCACCCGTCTCACTGCCGGTGTACGTGCAGAGCGACAGATGGGTGAATGTGTATGCGCCTACAATGGCGGAGCAGGTAAAAATCCTTCCCAATGTCTGTCTTGATGGTTTTCATCATGTTTTATCACACTTCTGGATCTGAAATGATGCTAGATAACTCGCTGCTTGAAGACCGCAGTGCATTAATGTGGTGACGTAGGGACGAGGGAGAGGACTGCTAACTGCAGTCACTGACAAGAAGTTAGCTAAACCGACCATTCCGCTTACTGAACCTTTAAGTAGGTTGTGGCACAGCAAACTCAAATGTCAGTTGCTAAAGACCATCACTACCAACTCTGGTTAACTGCCCTATAGTCCGAAACACAACTACGAAAGAACACATATGAACACTCCCAAGCTTCTATAGGAACAACTACTGTCTCCACTGGTGGACTTTGAAATATACCGATGATGGTTTTTACATAGTGGGCCTCAGAGGTGAGCCATGTTGCAAAGCATATGGATGAAAAGTGGCTCTGGGTGGTGTTTATGAGCTTCCTGACCATTTTTCATAGCAGGCCATTCAAAAAGTCCAGCTACATCATAAAAATAGCTTGGAGTCAGTGAGGTGAGGAGAAAAGCTTGTGGCCAATGGGGGGGGGGGGGGGGGGGTCACAGGATGTTGTTGTAAGGTCACTGTAGCCCCTTGGGGAGACAACTGAGATCAGGACCCCAGGCAACGGGCCATATTGAGGGGAAACTAACAAAGGGATGATGTACTGCGGTAGCTCAACACTGCATTAAAAAAAGGTGTATCGTCATACAAACTTTATCAGTGACATAAAAGGCTTCTTTAAAGTATTTGAGGATATGACTTATAGATTATATATTTGAATCATAATCAAAGTGTGTTGTTCAGGTTGAGGCCTGGTCTGATAACAGATTGTGGGTGATTCTGGTATAAACCTGACCAAATCTAGTCAAGTCAATATAACCCTCCTCAAAAGTAATATGGCTAATGGAATGCCACAGGGCCATTTCCTTTAAATTTCTCCCCCCCCCCCCCAAAACAAAAAAGGGTCTGGATGTTTACAAAGACACAGAGGTCTGCAGAGAGAGGAGTATTTATTTTCTTGACAATTCTGCAGAGAGTATTCTGGCCTCTTCTGCTCCGTGACTCTCACTCAACAGCCATCCATTTGTATGCCACAGGGTTTATTTATACATTACAAACCTTCATCAAGGCTAATTTGATGGGGGTAAAGAAAAGGGGGGAAACGAGTACACACAAAAAAATCTTATGAAAACGCAGCTGCTGCGAGGGGCAGATTCTGTCTAAATAAAAAGAGAACTATCTTGGAATAATATACAATGCCGCCAAGGGGTCACGAGGAAGGTCATCCCCATAAATATACAGCAAATTCTTCACTCACGCACACTGTGGTGGGACACGGCAAAAATACAATCATTGGACTGTTTGAGAATTCCCTTTATTTACATCTGAACCGCAATGGGGCAAGCTAGGCACTAGCATTAACAAAAGCAAAAATTGATTCAGAAATGACAAAGAACATAAATTACAATGGGGGAAAATAACATATAGAGTAGAATTTCATAAAATATACAAAATGGTCCAAATTCAAATATTCTTGGAAGTGAAATGATGTTGGATTTCTAAATCAGGGTGGTGTGTGACTCACTGAGAGAGACACGGTGTTTTCATAAACTTTGGCATTTAGGGAAAATGAACCGCGGCAGCTGAAATTTCAGACCTGTCATACCACATAGAATGAGGAAGCTCAATATTTACATTTTTGACCCTGCGTGTTTTACCCGTGATTACAAGAAGAAGAAAACAACCACTCCATTAAGCTGACCTCTCCACCCTTTCATGTCTGGAAGGAAGTCATTATAGTTCTTTATACAGCTGAAAAGGCAAGGCCCAATAATGATGGAGGGCTGGACTCAACTCTTCTTATGTGCAAGCAGACATACCTGCTCTGAGTTACCCGTGAAGAAGACCATACAGGACTCTCTGAAACTAAGGTTTGGGACCCCTGAAAACTGAGAAGGCTGAATTAAGATAATTAGGATAAACTCCATGCTCATGTGACACAAAGAGCCCCTCTATCCAAATAGAGGGGCTCTTTGCTTTTTGGCCAGCAAATGTTTTTTTGCATGCGTTTATATGTGTTTGGAACCGTTGGATTTATTGGTTGGAGGTGTTGAGGTGGGCACATATGCGACGTTGGTTAAATGCTGGGCCTACAACATTCCCATCAAGCCATTTCAGTTTACTGGCGGGTGGCTAAAGTGAGACATCTTCAGGTGTGAGTTACGAGGGCTGATGTCTAAGGGGATAGATCGAGGGGGCCTTTCTGCCTGAGCGACAGGCCAAAACAGTGCATCCATCAGAGTCAGGGTGGTCAGCCAGGGAAGGGATGCCTGGGATTGGAACGCTTCAGTGCAGAGGACCACCCAAAGCAAGACAGCGTATACGCCACCCTCACACCATTTGACTACAGACCAAACTGTAAGCTTCACACTGATTCACACTCCAAATAACGATGAAAAATGACTTTCTCTCTCTGGCCGATAAATAAGCTGACACAAGGGGGAATACATGAGCAACTGCAGCTAGCAATGCGTCACCTTGAAAGAAGACGCTTCATGGTGTCTAATATGAGCTGAGAAAAGAAGAAAGAAGGAACTTTACAAGGAAAGCGCAATGAATGAAAACCTGGTTATGCATTGTCTTTTTTTCTGGAATAAGTCCATACCAAGACAACAAGTCCAACCAAACACACATACAAGGAGTGGGAGTAGTGAGGGCTAGATTGCTCTGATAGCTAGTTCCCAAGATGGCAAATACCCTCAAACTGTACACAGAACAGAGAAGTCTGTAATAAAAAAAAAATGAAGGCTACTTAAGACATTGAGAAATCCCAGAAAAACAAGCTCATTTTGCTCCAGACATCTTGATGTGTGTGTCAATTGTGTGTGGTCTGTTAAGGGGCCTGTCTGGTTATTAGCCCTTCAGCTTCACTGAAGGGGAACATTTTTGTGGTTACGAGGCTGCGCAATTACACCTCTCTGTGTTTATATCTCTCTTTTGATAATAACCAGGGTTGCACTGGGCATTTCACTGCGGTTTAAAAACACTTGCGTTAGGTAACTTTCGAGCAAAGAAAGGCTGATGGAACTGATAGCAGAGGTTTAGAATTACCAGTAGTTCTGAGTCACTGATGAGGTTGGAGAGAACTAGGCTGATACTGCCCTCTAGTGGACACAGAAAGGAAATACCACTATAGCTGTACATACCTGTTCTTTAGATTTGGGGGAGGATGGGGACAATTCATAGTCTTTTTTGGTCTCGAGGATCTTTTTCACAAGGCCACCTACAGTGAGAGGAACAATGACAAGATAAGTGAAGAAATCTGTTTCCTCAAAGCATCAACACACAGAAAATCAAGGGAAAAATGTGGCAATATTGCCCTTTCAAAGATAAGTGGGAATTAGAAACAAATATGACAGCATACCATGTGTGTCTTCACCATTGAGTTCTTGCGCAGGCTCCTGTAATAAAGAAAAAATGGGTATATTATAACAATCCAAAGCTTGTGTTTTTTTGTGTGTGTGTGTGTGGTATTCATACAAGTTGCCGTTCCAGCCACTTACCACCATATCAGGAGCCTCTGAAGGTGGAGGGACCGACTCCTCCACCACAAACTGTTCATCTTCGTCCTCCTCATCCTCAGACAGCCTCTTCCCATCCAGGATGACTGGGGCTGAGGGCTTGGCACTGGACATCCTGGAAGACAGACAAAGGAGCTTGACTCTTTACTGTGCAATGTTATAGACATGCATGAGAGACATGTGCCTTCTTGAAAACAGCTTTATTAAAATAGAACTATTGAAAAGTTAGACTTGCTCCACTCGCTCCGTGATTACAGTTACAAACCTTATTTTCATTCAGTTTCTTTTTAATTAGTGATAATAATAATCATAAAGATAACAATAATAAAGTAGTGATCCATCTCTCCCGCTGGCTGGTAGTAGTTCAGACTAAGAATGAATTCACAGAGGAGAGAGGACATTTTTATTCTTTGCAGTAGAAATCAGATGTCTGTCATGCCTCTCACCTCTCAGCTGGGGTGACATCAGAGTAACTCTCCTGTCTCTTGACTCGGGGAGGTGCTGGGCGGGCACTGTTAGGTCGTGGCACTCGCCTGTTGCTGTAGGAGGAAAAGGATTAAAACATATTACTGAAATGTTAACGTACCATTTTTTTAAATTAAATGTTAACAATTATGCAATCATTTCTATTTTGTTCCATGAACCATATTTTTTTTTCTTAATTTCTTTTATACGCTGAATGGTAAAATGCAATGAAATATGATTCATGCAATAGCCTCAGAAATTGACACATAACTGATGTAACATTTTCAACAAAAGCACCTTCAGCTTCATGTATTATTTATTGAATGGTTATTCTAAAATATTTTTAGTGAAGAAAAATGTGCAGTGAGCATCCTGTTGAGAAATGCAATATGAGTGCAGGTTTGCTGTTGACTGTACAGACCTGGAAGCCATGTCGGATGGCACTGAGGAGCCTGCCATGTCTCCATTTTCCTGTGGGACAGGTCTCTGGGCTAACGGACCATCTCCGTCTGTGAAAGGACAGCAATAGCTTTGAGTTATCTCAGAATAAGAGAGCAGGGATTAGACCGGTCCGTAGCATTGTGTACAGTGACACTTTAGGACACGGACATACCGATGCCCTTTTTCTCTGGCTTAAATTACCCCTCTGACGAAGCTAAGCTACCTCAGAACACTGTGGCTGTAACCTCAGCCTTTGCCTCATTGCATTGAGTACCTATGCTAAAAGGTTGACTATGTGTTCTAAAACTCCAAACATTTATGTGAAGACCAACAAATGGACTTTTCTGAACTGTCTGCTCCTATTCTATAGCACAACAGATTGTTTAACAGTGTTGTCTTTGTTTTGACTCTTGCAAGACTACTTCCATTTTATCCTTGCAAAGTGTTGTGGATTTTTTCCCCTGGCATTCTAGGGGGATTGGGATGGGTCTTGAACCGTTGCTATTGTAAGCCTGTAAAGCCCATTGAGACATTGATATTTGGCTTTACAAATAAACTGGACTGACTTGCTCAGATGCTTTAGCAGCTTTAACAAAGAACATTGTTGCCCTTAATAACAGAGTGTGTCACTCAATGAGTGATTGCACTGAACGCTGTGACTCAACATGAAGCCTGAGCCCAGAGGAGCACCATGACATTTTGGTGAACATTTCTTTCAGTCAGATAAGAACATCTTTAATTTCATGCCTCTTGCTTTCAGTACTGATGTAGTAGTGAGCTAGTTAAAAGTATTGACCAAAAATAGGCTATTTGGTTTATTTATGGGAGCGAACAAGAGAATGTTTCAATACTCTCAAAACTTATCACAACAATGCTCAAAATGCATCAAGTGCATCAGCTCTCCTGTCATGTTTGCCCCATTTCCACGACAGATCTTGTGTGCCTTTTTTAAAACCTTTATCATCTTTTTTTGCGTGCAGCTGAACTAGATAGATGAGGAAGAAAAAAAACAATTACCTCCTTCACTGTCAGATTCATCTGTTGGGAGCAGAAAAAGACAAAGGCATTGTTAGTTGATTTATAATACAGCCAGGACAATTATTAAACAGCAATGGGACTTTTTTGGGGAAAACTTTTACTTGTCAGTTCTCCCTATGTTGTCTTAAGTTCTCTTTCCTGCTTTTCCCAGGAGTGCTCCTAATGAGTCACTCCTACCTCCCAGTAAAGGAAACTAGTCAGTTATTTTTTTATTATTTACAATTATTTTCTGTCATGCCCCCCCTAGGGCACAGAATTTTATTCGTGCCCCCCACTTTCCCCCTAAATTTAAATACTGTTGAGAACCTGCTAATATTTATTTATTTATCTGTACAAAACCACTGTATAAGTTTCTGGCACTAGCATTCTGCATACAATCACCTTATTATCAAATTAGATGTTAGATTATAAAATTAGCTGAGATAACTTCTGCAGCAACTAAAAAAAAATCGAAGTTCAGTTTATTAGCTCAATTTGTAACATTTAAACAATAAAAATCAAGGCCACCCGTGCTCCCCCTCCCCCCCGACAACTCACGGTGCCCCCCCCCCCCCCCCCAGGGTGGCGCGCCCCACCATTTGAGAAGCACTGTATTAGACAACTGGAGTGGAGCGGCCAACTGTAAAATCACTTACTAAAGAATCCCTTCTGTCAATGATTAGTTCAGTTCTTTAGGACATTAAGGAAGTAGGTTATGCCTCATAGTGATAGGTGATTCAAATAGGGTGTTCAAACAGGGGTTACCTTGACCCCCAGTTTTGGGTCTCCGTCTCTGCCCTTTGGCAGATGAAGGCCGAGGTATTCTAGCTGGACTATCGGGCTGTGAGGGGAAGAAAAAAGATAGAACTTTAGGACAATAAGCATCGCATGAAGCATGAATGGATACAGCTTTTGGATTTGAATTGCATTACAGAAGCTTGATGACGTTTTAACTGGATGTGTTCTTACCAGGTTCTCAATTGCTTCTGCGGGCTACAGAGGGAAAGACGACAAGCATTACACTATGCACTTACCAGTCATGTTAATTAATTATACACATAATAAAAGGGAAACATGTCTGTTATACACTGTAGCCCAAATGACCAACCATCATCAGCTAATTTCATTTTCTACTGAATGTTTCTGCAGGTTTGGACACCAATCAGATGGTCTAAGGTCAACATTAGAAAACAAATTTGAAATTGACAAGGTTTAAAGTGTCAAGTTTAATTTAACATTTCAAATCATGAAGCGATTTTTTTTTATTAACTGGCTGACTTGACATACAAGAAACCCTGCAACACCCTGATTGCAGATGAAACAATGAAATGGTCCCAATAATAGACTCAACAAACATTTTTCTGCAGACAGATGGAACTTACCGCTGGCACAGGTTTGACTGCTTTGCTAGGCTCTTCGGGGCTGGGTTGTTGCTTTGGTTCCTCCGAAATTCTCGCCTTAAAACAAACATACACACAGCATGTAAACAATGACATGTGATGCTACCATTAAATGATGTGAGTATGGTTGAGATGCGCACCTTGCTATTGCCACCGTCTCCACTTTTGTTGGGCTCTTTGTCTCTGTCTCTTCGTTTGTCTCCGTGTGAATCCTTCTCTCTGGTCTTTTCTCTGTCTCTCTCCTTTGTCTCTTTGTCCCTCTCTCTGTCCTTCTCCTTGTCCCTCTCTTTGACTCGTCCCTTGTCTCTCTCCTTTGTCTCTTTGTCCCTCTCTCTGTCCTTCCCCTTGTCCCTCTCTTTGACGCGTCCCTTGTCTTTGTCCTTGTCTCTCTCTCGGTCTCTGCTCTTGTCTTTGGCGTGCGGCTCCTGTTCGGTGCGTTGGTGTTTGTCAGAGCGCTCTCGGTCATGGTGAGACTCTTTCTCTGCGTCTCTGCGTTTGCTCTCCTGCTCTTTGGGCTGGTCTGGGTCCTTCTGGTCTCGGCTGCCGCTGCGCTCTGTGATCTTCATTTTCTCCTGAGATAGTTCATTACAGAACATGGCTTAGTATTAGGACACTCAATTCATGTTTTTTTTTTTTACCAACTACTTATAAGCTTAATGCAAACAAGGTAAATGTCACAGCATATCGTTAGCCTCATAGCATAATTGCCTAAATCATATTTACTCTACTCTACTTTTACTCTATTCTACATCTACTCTACTCTACATCTACTTTTCGTTAGCCTAATAGCATAATTGCCTAAGTCATATTTTAAGGGTTATAGAGTAGGGTAAAGTAGATGTAGAGTAGATGTATCATAGAGTAGATGTAGAGTGGAGTAAATATGATTTAGGCAATTATGCTATGAGGCTAACGATATGCAGGATAGAGCAGTGTATAACTCATTTCCACTTCCGTGCTTTTGTGGGCTGAGGACTCTCACCTCCTTATCGACATGACGTTCGTGTCCCTCTCTATTCTCCTTGTCCTGGGACCTTGAGGTGCTGGCCTTGGTCTTAATTTCAACTTTTTCTCCCGCGAGCACTCGCTTCACTGCGTCATCACTGGAAATCTGCAGATCAAAGGAAGGAGAATTATTCATTTTAATGCAGCTAAAATACAAATTAAAAATACAAAATAGTATCTGAATATGTAACAAGGAAGGTAACACAGTGTGCAGAGGGTCCTTCAAAGTATATGCTCATCTGAAGTTTCCTTGAGCAAAACACTAAAACTCAAACTGTTAAAAAGGTGCTGACATCACCCTCCCAGTGGAAGGGCCCAACAAAAGGGTTCAACAGTGCAGCACAACATAGCAGTGAGACAGCAATGGAAAAGTCAAATGTACCACTGTGACAGTGAGTGTAGACACGAAATCCCCCCCAAATAATTGCAAAAAATTTCAAAATAAATGTTTTTTTAAATTTTTATTGTATTAATCAGCAAGGTTGGTGTCAGGTATTTTACCAGTTGCCTTGTCTGACTCACATTAGCCATTTGTGACGGGCCATAACACAGTATCTATCTATGTATCAGAACAATTATTCCCAAGGCACCACTACACCTCTAGGGTTCAATTAAAACATCTCAAAGTTCTCCCTGAGGTGGCTATGCAATTTTCCAAAGAGTAAAAATATTGTGGAAAAATGACATACCCTGTGTTACCTTTGTGTACTGCCATAACTGTATTTGTAAACACATGACAACATGATGAATAAATGAAATACAACATTTCTCCAACGAACACAGACCTTGCTTAGGCAGCACCTGGCGATGGCCTGTAGCAGCTCATTGGTTTTCTCAGGCTCGTGGCCGGCCACAATGCGCGCGGGCTTTGCTGCCAGGGGCTCTCCACTCACCAGCATCACCACGTCTATTGCTTTTTGGAGGAAGATGATCTTAGAGTCCTTCTCCTACAAACAAACGAGACGCGAGGATCAACAGGGAGTGAACACAGGAGAGAGGATGTGTTTGTGAAAGTAAAAGGAACTCCAATGGGAGTTATTTTCCAACACAGTTTACAATGATAAAGCCCTTGAGATACATGCATTTCCTGGCAGGGTAACTTGGGTTCAATGCAAGTTTCTTCTAACATGCTAACAATTCTACATAGCGAGCGTATTTGTTGAAAAGAGAAACTCAAGTCCAACTCCAACCTAGTCCTTTGACTACTTCACACAGCAAACAAAAGCAAATACTCATCCCTCTTTTGATTAAATTGATGGGATCTTGTAATGACCCGGAGAAATGACCCGGCTAAGCAGTGCTTCTAGTGTATCAGCCAGCTGCATGTGAAAGGCCTGCCAACGGTGTAATATAAGGACTTGTGTAACCATCTTGTCCTTCTGTGTAGCATCTGATAATAGGCTGACCTTTTCAGTGTTGATCCTGTTACTTGACAGATTTTCTATTGAGTGAGATGCTCTTCAGACAATTAATGAAATGTCCCCTGTAAGACGGTAGGCTTCAAGCAATGACTCATATTATATGATCGCTGTTTAGCATTATTACAATTGAGAATAAATCAAGCATGCAGTCGTCATGACTAACTGCCATTTTGGGGAAACAGTTTGTTTTTTTTCCTTTCTCTCATTCTGTAGTAAATATCCTCAATTCAAATCCAGTTAATAGAGCAATGGCAAATTATCATTATTTATTTACAGCAACCTGCTCGTTGTAAGGCCTCCAGTTTCAAACAGAGGCACTTATCAAAGCCAAGCATCTAGCGAATCTCTATTGATTTGGGGTCAGCTCTCAAACAGCAGACTTGAGTTCTGACACCTTGGCAGCGATAGCAGGCCCTCTTCTTAGGCATGTCCTGCCAGAGCCTGTCACTCACTGTTTCACACAGGCAGCGTATTGGGTTACCCCCCCACGCACACACACACACACACACACACACACACACACACACACACACACACACACACACACACACACACACACACACACACACACACACACACACACACACACACACACACACACACACACACACACACACACACACACACACACACACACACACACACACACACACACACACACACACACACACACACACAGAGAAGCTCTTAAGATTGTCCCATGGAAGATGCAGGGGACCTCACACAAATAATATAGAGGAAACCATTTCTGTACACAAGCAAGCATATTAAAAGGTGGATTCAGCAATTCTGGAGATCACTTGTTGTCAAAATCATTGAATATCTCCTCACGATCCACTGCCTGTCCGTACTGTGTGTGCACGCTTGGCAACAAAATCCAGCGTTAATACGTAGCCTCGGCTCTGTAAATGGGCATGTTGCTAGCTACGGTGGGCCCCCTGTCTATACCAGTTAACAGAGCCTATGTTTCTTACACACAAACACACACACGCACGCACGCACGCGCACACACACAAACACACACACACACACACACACACACACACACACACACACACACACACACACACACACACACAGTAAGTAGCAGATCGTGAGGAGATAGTCACTGATTTTGACAAAAAGTGATAATGACAATAATCGTTCTCAAGAATGACTGACCTTTAACAGAGACAAACTAATATGAGGGGAAGAGTATTAGGCAATGTATTGTATTATCTGTGTTGTTTAGTAGGCCACAGAGGTGACACAACAAATACAATCTAAACAGTTTAACCTGCTGGATCAACTTACCTTGACATTGTCTGACTTCATTTCATTCTCTCCATACAGGCCTTTCATAAAACCAGTCGTCTTGATGACCTGAAAGTGGTGAGAAATAAAACTTTCACACACAATTGTCAGATAATCAGATAATATAAAAAGACATTCCTAAAATTGACAATCTGTAAACCACCGTTAGCCAGAGATAACACAGCATCAGTCTTAAAGTAGCTGATGTATCGAAATATGTGTAAGCAATTTCACAGTATGTAGCACTAGTTCTTGATAGCGTCATTTTGTAAGAATGAATTTAAACTTAATAATAGCTCATTTTGATTCAACAGGTGAAATACTAGTTAGTGGGACCACTATTGATTGCTATGGTTAATTCATGAATACTTGGAAATAAATGCTGGCCCTGATGGTCCTGTTCAAGACATTTCAGTTGTTTTCAGTCTGTTTGTGCCGTCACACATGCCAACCCACACTTTCCTTTATCTAATATACATGAACCTTTAGTGTAATATTATACCACTCAACAGGTGGAGAGTGAAAATGAGAGATCTCACTCCAGTTTAAAACAGATTTGACTTTGATTGACACCTAAGTTGGTAATGTAAAATAAATATATATTAGATTTCCATGGACAACAAGAAAATGGCCTACTAATAATCATGTTGTATCTGTGTTAAAGTGTCAAGATCAGTGTGGTTTGTCTTGCTTACATCATTAAACTAGATGACAGTTCATAACACAAAAAATTAACAAATGAGTGTGTTATTGTGCATTGGCATTATCATATAAAATACACATATTATGTTGTTTTTTTAAACCGTGTTGGGAACCAGTTGGTTCCTACTGCCCCCATGAATATGTGTTAGAAAATGTAAAACCATTTTAACTATGGGCATTGGGTAGGTGGCGGTGCGCTTTGCATTTGTATCTGGATTCTATATCAGTGAATGCAACGCTGTTCATACCATCTGATTTATCCGGTCCCAAAGTGTAATATCCTATTAAATAAAACCAATGCTTGTGATTGGCAGGTAGTAGCTGGTGTGTACCTGGCCTGTCAGTAGCAGCTGCTGTGGCTTACTAAACTGATCCAAACTTCTGGGGGAACAGACATTTCACTGTGGACTTTATCACTAAGCCTCTCAGCTCGTCCCTGTACCATGCCCTGTACACATGTAACTTACTTGCGAATGTGTGCTGCACCTGTGCAAGCAGCTTTGAACGACTCACAAACACAATCCAAGAACAGTAACAATGTTTTTTTGTATAGCTCTTAACAAGGACTTATTATAGAACAACGTAACCTACTATAGTATTGTCAAACAGCCAGATGCTATAAGCTGCTCAGCATCCGTGAACTCAACGTGACGGCTTCGAGGGACCAGAAATACTGTACTTAACACAATCGTTTGATGATCCATGTGTTAAGTAAGGTCGTGCCTAGCAACTAAACGATGACATAACTCGCCATTTGAACTTAATAGACAACCTATCATTAAATTCATTGCGAGTGAACGTAAGCAGCTCGTTCTTTGGTTGGTAATTAACCCAAATAGTTTAACTGCATGGTCACACTATTATTCATTCTGTAGCGGAAAAAGCCGCCGATGATTGAGGAAAGCGGCGATGAAAGAACCGTTACTGCGAAGTTGATGGTAGCTAGCTAACTTAGCCTTACTTGGTTAGCTTAGTTTATGCTAACGTTTGGGTATATTAGCCAGCTAACTGCCGGTGTTTGTAAATGACACATATCCAGTCGATGTTAGCCTTTTCATGGATATGGGCAGAAGAGGCTCGTGGTGTTGGTTAAACGAAAGTAAGCTTGCTAACGTTAGCATTTGAGTCTCACCTCACTGAAGATGTCGTGAAGGTATCGAAACGGCGGCTTGCTTAGCAGTTTCTCCGTGAGAGGCGGTTTCTTTATCACTTTTCCCAGCGTGTCCTGGGTCTTTTTTGCCACTGCCCCGTTCATGGCAGCGGACGAAACGTAAAGGCAGAGGGCTTAAAAACAGAGGGCACAGCACAAACTAATGCAGGGCGAAATAAACTTAGCGTCTCTGTCGACTGGTTGCTATGTCAATATTCTGCAATCCCACAGTGCATCATTGATGAAGACTGCGCCTGCGCCGAGGGCATACGGTTGCTAAGCGCTGCTTGTGTCCATAGCAACAACTAACAATGTACAAAAAACGACAGACAGCTGATAGACAGACAGACAGACAGACAGACAGACAGACAGATATATAGACAGACAGACAGACAGACAGACAGACAGATAGACAGACAGATAGACAGACAGATAGACAGATAGACAGATAGATAGACAGATAGATAGATAGATAGATAGATAGATAGATAGATAGATAGATAGATAGATAGATAGATAGATAGATAGATAGATAGATAGATAGATAGATAGATAGATAGATAGATAGATAGATAGATAGATAGATAGATAGATAGATAGATAGATAGATAGATAGATAGATAGATAGATAGATAGATAGATAGATAGATAGATAGATAGATAGATAGATAGATAGATAGATAGATAGATAGATAGATAGATAGATAGATAGATAGATAGATAGATAGATAGATAGATAGATAGAATACATTGAAAAACAGACATGGAGCGTTGTAAAAGGTTGTTCACCAGAAATGATATCCAGGGGCCGGTTGCACCAACTGGTCTTAACTAAGCCTGGTCGTAACTGCTAAGTAGGGCTTAGCTAAGACCAGGCTTAAGAATGGACCTAACGCCGGTTGCACCAACGGGACTTACGCCTGGTCTTAACTACGCCCGGTCTTAGCCATGCGCGGCCATGTGAATGTTCCATGGAATGCGCATATCACTGCGTTGCTAGGATACCTCATGACGACATGCTATTTTGTTGAGACTGGACATCCAAAATGATGGAGGAAATGAGAAGAGAAATTTCACTTATTCAGAAATAAGAAAACTGATAGAAATAGACCAACAGCGAGAACAAGGCACACTGACTGCAAGCAGTCCAACGAGGCTACTAGTGAGGGGAAAAAAAGCAGCTTGGCGTGTGATTAGGTCTAGGCTACAGACAGCGTTAAAATAGGCCTAAATATTAGGCTACATATAGCGCTATAACCTATCTACTCGGCCCAGGCACGCAGCATGTCTTCCCGTGACCGGGACAAGATTTTACGTTTATAATGCCCCCTGCTTCCCATGCACAGAAAGACGAGAGCCTTCAGTAAAGCGCTGAGGTGCGCACTGATGCGCATTACCAATAGGTTCTCATTAGAAATTCAATCAAAACGTAGGTTTTACAAAATTAATAATAAAAATTGTATTGGAAAACAGAGTTTATGGCCAGTGACGTTGTTTTAACAAAAGCCAAGACATAACTGGTTTATGCGCGCGCAGCACATCGTTTTGTAGGGACTTTTTTCTTGTGCCTATGACTCTCAGCAGCGCTCTCTCTATGACAAAAATGACCAAAAGTTAGAGGAAAGCCCGTTTGTGGGAGAAGATTGGGTGCACACTTCTACATAGGCTTTTACAGTAGCATAGTATTTATTTTTATAACGGATCGTTGCGCACACAGCCTATGTGACGACGAGCCTCCTCCTGTGATGGAGGAGGCTCGTAATTTTTGTGAAGGCTACATTTTTCTTTCTCCCCCTCTCTCTTCCAGCGCACTTGATCCAAGCGCACCGCCACCGTTTATGCCCGTAAAAAGCTAGGTGTACACGGGCCCTTTTATTAAAAAGTAACAAAATCACATTGAGACAACTTAAAGTTGGTAAAGTAGGCTATACAGGTGCCTGTCTGCGTGTTGCCTGACAGCCATCGCCGTATGCAATTAATGCCACAGCGCATCAAGTTAGGCTACTTCAGTGCATTATGCCAACAGCTGAGTCTTTTAACAAGGGATCCATGCAGAGCTGCAGGTGAAGGGATCGCCTCTCCCGATTAACCAGTTAACTTGATGCGCAATGGCAATAATTAAAAAGGAAGAGCAGGTAGGCAGACGCCTGTATGGCGTTTTACACACACACACAGAGACAGAGACAGAGACAGAGAGAGAGAGAGAGAATACGTGCGGCACACCATTTCTTTCCGCGAGCATTACTCATATTCTCTCATACCTTTGCTTTTGTTGACACACAACTGGATGGATTTGATGTTTTTGGTATAAAAACAGCTTAGAATTTTGACTTTAAGCCTGCCCCTGACCAGGCGTAGGATTTACGCCTAGTCTTAGTGAAAAGAACGCTAAGCCCAGTTGGTGCAACCGGCGTAACTGTTAGGTCGGACTTAGAACGCCAAGTTACGACCAGGCGCAGTTAAGACCAGGCTTACGCCCAGTTGGTGCAACCCAGCCCAGGACCTTCCAGGATCCCAACCTGGGTGGACAACCTGGTCAACTAGCTGCTGGAAAGCTACAGGGGGCCGACATAGAGCAAATCAGAACCACTGTTTAAGTGAATGGGGATGGGCTAATAGGGAATTTTTTAAACTTATAGATATCATTATGAAACTTTGCAAGTTGATTACTGACATTAAAACAACAACTTTTTGTATTACAGTATTTTCCAAAAAGTTTGAATAAATATGAAAAATCATCAATATCTTACTAATGATGTGTACATTTGCATAACTGCAAAGCCCCAAAATCTAGATGTTGGACAAAAGCAGAGTCAATTTGTTTTTACATTTTTAAAACAAAACAAGTGTCCAACTGCCTGAAGCTTTTCCTAATCACAGTTCAAATTTGATCAATAACCCATAGAAAATGAATTTTTTACACTGTTTTTTCCAAGGGTATGTCTAGCCGTTTCCTAAAATACCGGAGACTCCAAAAGGACACTTTTGGTCCATAGCACATGAAATGTAACTGTGTAAAAAATGTATTTTCTATGGGTTATTGATCAAATTTGAACTGTGATTAGGAAAGGCTTCAGGCAGTTGGACACTTGTTTTGTTTCCAAAATTTAAAAACAAATTGACTTTGTTTTCTTCCAACATCTAGATTTTGGGGCTTTGCAGATATGCAAATTTACGCATCATTAGTAAGATATTGATGATTTTTCATATTTATTTAAACATTTTCGAAAATACTGTAATACAAAAAGTTTTTGTTTTAATGTTAGTAATCAACTGGCAAAGTTTCATAATGATATCTATAAGTTCAAAAAATTCCCCATTAGCCCATCCCCATTCACCCCCATTCACTTAAACAGTGGTTCTGATTTGCTATGTCGGCCCGCTGTAGCTTTCCAGCAGCTTGTTGACAAGGTTGTCCACCCAGGTGATCGTGGAAGGTCCTAGATGTCATTTTTGGTGAACAACCTTTTACAACGCTCCATGTCCATAAAATCACTTTGCCCCCTGGGTATATGCTACTTCCAAGCATCACAGGGTGCTCGTTGAAGGCAAAGAAGAGGATAGCCTAAGCCAGGGCTATTCAATTAGTTTTGAATGGGGGCCGGTTGGTGGAAATTATCCAAAATGAGGGGCCAGAAAAAAATGCCTAAAATTGATGAGCATCACATCAATAGGCAAGGCAAGGCAAGGCAATTTTATTCATAAAGCACATTTCAGGCACAGGGCCACTCAAGGTGTTTCACAGGGTTAAAATCAAATAAAGAATACAAATACAAAAAAGGAACAGATTTAAAACATGGATAAAAATACAACATTTAAATAAAAGAATTAAAACATTTAAGGTTAAAAGGGAAACAAGAACGTAGCTACATATAGCCTACTGTAAAACACTACAACGACATAGGAGTGCATATATTGTCTTTATTTTATCAAATAGGCCTACAGTTCACCAGTTTATTAAAAAAAAAATCCCTATTTGATTAACATAGGCTGCCTGTTGTTTAAGTGTTTAACAATCTTATCAGTTCAGGAAAACACAATAGGTTAACTCTTCAACAGCTTATCAAAATACATAAAAATAAATGTACTCTAAGTGCAACAGTTTATCAAAATACAGGTAGGCCTAGGTTTACTAAGAGTGCAACAGCTTATCAAAAAACATAGAAATAAATGTAGGTTACTCTAAGTGCAACACCTTACAGTGTTTCACACCCAAAATATGTTTGTCAAGGGGTCACTGTCCAGGGTCATGGGAGGCGCGCGAACATTTTGGCTTTATTTTGCTCAAAGATGCCAATGCACAGTACAGAAATAAACAACTGCTTATTTGAATACAAAAAAACTACAGACACTGACTTTACAGTTGTGCAATTTTGTTTGCTATGTGAAGGTACAAATTTTGTGCATACATGCAAAGTTCTACTGGTGCAATATTATGCAGACACACTAAATACAAATAATGGACCATACACTTACACTGCGGTACAATCGCGCCAGCAAAGCTGCATACACAGAGCAGCTGATAGAGAAACGCTTGGAGACACATGTGCACATATATTTACTGCAGATCACGGCCTTTCGCGCAGTTATTATGACCATGCAAAAGCACACATCGCACGTGCTAGTACATTCATTGTACGTTCATTGTGGGGGATGGTGAGATGGGAGAGGGTGTCGCGGGGGATGGTGTCAGGACTGTCCCTTGGTCTTTCAAAGCGACAGTAGAACTCATTCAGTTCATTTGCAAGTTGCAGGTTGTTGACTGAGTGGGGGGGTTTAGGTTTGTAGTTCGTAATCTGTCTGA
This sequence comes from Ammodytes marinus, assembly GCF_949987685.1. Lineage (NCBI taxonomy): Eukaryota > Metazoa > Chordata > Actinopteri > Uranoscopiformes > Ammodytidae > Ammodytes > Ammodytes marinus. The sequence goes on along the minus strand of NC_137216.1, from coordinate 5,843,447 downwards.
GCCCCTTCCAGACAGAACCAGAGTCGTTAGCTGAGAACTGGTGTTGGAGTTTCTCAGAGTAGCCTACTGTTGTTTGGCTTCTCTCACCGCCTTGCTGAAGCTGTAGCCTACTTCGACACCTTAAACCTGTCCCTGTCCCCACTCCTGAACGCATCCTCCTTTTGCAACCTAAGCTGACTGAGTTTGGCTGTGAACCAGGGTTTGTCGTTGTTATAACTCACCCTGGTGCGTGATGGAATACAGCAGTCTTCACAGAAGCTGATGTATGACGTCACAGCCTCTGTGTATTCATCCAGACTATTCGTGGCAGTCCTGAAAACATCCCAGTCTGTACAGTCTAAACAAATACACTTCAAATCAAAAATAGCCTAGGCTACTGCTGATCCCTCCAGCGGTGTGTTGCTTGTGTGTAACTTCATTGACAAGCCTAAAATACTGAACAATCTCCTATGTTAACTTCTGAGTTTGATTTAAATATCTTTGATGCTATAGCCTACACTATGGGATCCATGTTGTAAAAAGTTGGTGTTCGATGACAGCCAGCATGCTATCAATTAGCACTTGTCTTTACTCATAACTGAATTTCAGCAATCTAACAACAGGCAATGTGCGTGTTTCAGTCATTTAATAGACCGGGCAGCACATGACTTTGATTAACCTGTCTGGTGAGTTGAGTGAATAGAAAACTCATCCTACAAAAGACAAGGTAGGCTATAGGAGTGTTTTCAGTCTACAGGTGGTTGCTTCGTGCTGTCAAGGTAAGACACCTAGCCCTCATTGTATAGGCCTATATTACAGTCACTGTTCGTTCATTGTTTATTGTCTAACTATATGCACCTTATTCACCAAGACAAATTCCTTGTTGGTGTAAAACCCTTCTTGGCAATACAATCCTTTCTGATTCTGATTCTGATTCTTCACACAACTTCAGAAACGGACATAGGCTATTTGAAGGACTTTTTATGGCAAAATGATCAACATTTTTTTTTTCATTAGCATGATGCCTCCTTAATTATATAAATAAATAGGACTAGGCAACATAGGACCTATTTTTAATCTTGCTTTTTGAAACTAATGTTTTATTCAGTTGTAGGGCCTATAGGCTGCAGCTTTTTGAATTACAGCTCACAAGCTTGATGGATTGTAGCCTACGGTAGCAGGTTCAATTTTTAGTGTAGATTGTATATGAGGTTAACATTTAACCCTGTGAAACCCAAGCATTGATTTTGTTGATGTAGGATTTTTTTCTCCTTTTTAAAATTGTTTTAGCAAGCCTCTGATCAGGAAAATATATTAAAAAAAAAAAAATTATAATTCCTGAGGATTTTGTGAAAACGTTGCAAAATTGCAACAACGGGTCTTAGTGGTTACAAATTTAGCCCATAAGAACCCGCACCCAGTTCTACTTATAGGAAAAATATGAGGGATGGAACACAGACTGAGTAGACCACATAGAACACATTTCTGATGTTTTCTCATTTTTTTATTTATTTTTTGGAAATTTTAATTTTTTTTTATCCAAAATATTATCCAAAAATCTTTTTTTTAACCCTAATATTACAATGTGTTGTCATTCATTTTTGTTTCGATTTGTTCAAATGTACTTTGAATTTAGCAAAAGAACATATATTAATTCAAAATAAATGAAACACTAAAATTAATTGATTAGCTTATTACCATTTTTGTTATTGTGACAAATACGTCACTCCAAATTTTTTTGACTATTTTGAGGCTCACGGCCCGATGTGACTATGTATACGTAATTTTGGGACATTCAAAGTGTGTGTGACCTGGATGTCACCGTGGGTCCTTATGGGTTAGGGTTAGGGTTAGGGTTAGGGTTGGGGTTGGGTTGGGGTTGGGGTTGGGGTTAGGGTTAGGGTTAGGGTGGGGTTAGGGTTTGGGTTAAAAGGTTCCTTTTTTGGAATGTGGGTTAGGGTTAGAGGGTTAGGGGTAGGGTTGGGTTTAGGGTTAGGGTTAGGGGTAGGGGTAGGGGTAGGGTTAGGGGTTAGGGTTAGAGGGTTAGGGGTTAGGGGTTAGGGTTACCCTTTTTATCTTTTGCAGATCTCACACATGTATATACTGTAAATTATTATACTATAAAGCAACACTGGGATTCAATGGGAGTAATTTTTCAAAACAAAAGTTTTGTATTTGTGTTATAGTTTTAGGCTAAAGTTTAAGGTTATTTAGTTTTATATAAAACTAAATGACTTTAAACCTTAAACTTTAGTGAACTTTAGCTTAAAACACAAATAATACACAATTTACTCATGATAAGTGATTGGGCCTTTTGTTTGGAAAAATGACTCCCATTGAAGCCCAGTGTTGCGTTTTTGCAACATTAAAAGAAATCACTGAAAATCATGTAAATTTAACTTTTTTAGTTTGGTTATTGAAGTAATATGTTACAGAACAACTTTACAATACAGGAAAAAAATATTAAAGGTCAAGTACTTACTTGGAAAATTGTTAAAATTGATCCAACAGAGAGAGCTGGGAGCTCAGTGGGAGTCATCCATGTTGTTTGAATTTGAAATGTTGCTGTTCTTACAATATTAATATTTTCCCGCCGAAATTGGTGATTTGATACATTGTATAGTCTGGAGTGCTGGAATATGTAGTATTTGTGTACATTTAGTCCTGGAAAATGACTACAAAACAGCTTCCAATAGATGTTGCAAATTTACAACAGTGGGTCTCAGAGGAACTCTTTCTTAAATGCTTCTTTGATGTTGCTATTGTAGGCCTATTTACAGCCATTTGAATCTCAGCCTTGCCAAGCTTGTTTGGCGAGTCAGCATTGCAGGTGGAAACTTGAACTGCAGATAGGCCTATATGTCAATCAGCAAATCTTGTGAATGCATTGGGTCAAAAAACCTAGTTGTCCAAGTCAAATATCCCAGTGGAATTCACTCTAATTTAATTGCCGACATTCCACTGTAGTTCTCTGAAAGGATAGGAAGTGATGCTTCTCCGCTGGGTCTTGTTGGCTGTGTTCTTCGGTGTCTGTGCCAGCGCCGGAGAACAGAAAATAAGAAAGAAAACAAAGACTGAGTCCTTGTCAAGAGGTGAGTGATCCTCCTTTTTTTGTCTAGCATGCCAGGCTGTAGTTTACATTTTATGAAAAGAAAGTCCCTAAAGTTTTTTTTTTTTTTCCCTGCAGGATGGGGAGATAAAATGAGTTGGGTCAAAACTTATGAAGATGGCCTGGCCAAGATGGTGGAAAGGTAAGATGCTACACCTTGAAAAAAGACTTAAATATTTAGATATGAGTTTTCTGAACTTTGTGAGTTTGATGCCCTGTATTTCTATTATATAGCTGTATACAAAACCCATGGTATGCATGTGCATTACTAGTATCCCCTCGTCACACAGAAAGCAGAGACTTGTTGTTGTTGCTTTCTAAATATGGATACATATAGGCTATTGGAAGATTATTTGAAAGTTGTCTTAGCTACGCTTTCAATAAACACTATGGGATTCTTCATTCATATATCATATTGTTAAATCATATTATTTATCTTTGAATACCATACCATGTTAAAAAAGTTTAAACAATACTGTTGACCTTTTAACGCAGAACCACATTCCCTTCTAGATTAGTCTACTAGTAAAATATGGCAACTCCGTTTTTAAAGGTGCAATTATAGGTGCCAGGCTGCATTCACACACCCATCATTGTGCTTATTGTGTTGAGGAATGTGTGAGTGAGTTGTTTCTCTTTGGTTCTCGTTCTCACAGTGGCAAGCCTCTCATGGTGATACATCATCTGGTGGACTGCCCACACTCTGAAGGTATATATACTGCAGTCATTCTGCTTCAATACGGCTGGAAGATGTTGAATGTTAGAATATACTATAGGCTTACACCCTCCTTCTAACTCACAATCCTTAATACCTGCCAAACAGGTAATGAAGAAAGGGCTAGTGGTATATCCATTAATCACCCAGCTGGTTTCCAGGAAGTAAACTCAATGGAAGTCTCCGCTGGATTTTTTCTAAACACATAAACTATAAAGCCCACCTACAGGGCAAACTCTGTCTTAATGTCAGGTCTGAGGAAAACAGCAGAATATTTTACAGCCTGCCTTCGAAATCCTGAGCATATCAGTACTTCATTTCAATGTAAATTACTTCTGTAATTGATTGCTTTTATATCTTATTACATTGTGTAATCTCTGGCAAGAAAAACTAGACATGTATTTTCTGCAAAGCTGTTTCTAACTTGCATGGCACCCTGTGTGTCTGTTATGAGCACAGTCTATGATAACTAAAACAATTCTGACCACATAAGCAACTAAGCACTTGTGCTCCATTTTTAATTCTTTATGTGGGTTGCGACTGCATACATTATTTCGGGGGCATACCAAGTATTGCTATAAAGATGACTCTAAAGTCTGGTTTTCTTTCAAATCTCATTTCAGCGCTGAAGAAGGCATTTGCTGCTGATAAATCCATCCAGAAAATGGCCAAAGAGGATTTCATCATGCTCAACTTGGTGGTGAGTCAATGGGATGTTTAAGGGGAAACCTTGTCGACAGCATTAAACAGTGTACACATGTAGAAATAGCAGCACGTAGGGAACAATGTTGAGCCATATATAGAAGCACTAGCTACTAGCATCATTGTAACTTCATTTGGTAAGAATTTTAAAAGTTTCTGTGTAAACTATAGTCAACTAAAACTGCAATGTCAATTAGTCATATATCTACTGGTGAATTGCGGACACTTTAAAGGTATCTGGCATGATTAAATATTTAATATGATTAGCTAAAAAAAAGATTACATCCACAGGTAACCATCTCTTAAATACTTTCTATGTGTTTTTTTTTTTACAGGAAGAGACCACGGATAAGAACATGGCCCCAGATGGCCACTATGTACCCAGAATCCTCTTTGTTGGTAAATATTCAGAGCATTTCTTTTTAATAATCGGACAGTCAATTGAAACTACTATATGTATATCCCTGAAGGCCCTTTGAGTTTCTATAAGACTTGATCAAGCAGCAAAACTTACTCACTCTCCTCTGACTTTCTTTACACTCTGGCACCATTCTTCCTTATAATAAGCCCAGCACAACTCCACCCTAAATAATGTTGCATAATCCTTTTGTAGAATAAGGATTGGAGCATAACAGATGGCATAGATATTGCTCTGATGAAAAGAAAAGAAACAAAGGCCAACTGACTCAGTAGTTCTTAATGATGGTGTGGGAGATGTGCCGGGGGAATCTAGGATGAGAGATTCTGCTTTTCACTTAGTCCTCCACTGTCTGCACGATACCACCACACTGACACCTGTCATCTGTTGACATGTCATCACAATTCACCGCTTGCTCTGCCTCTTTATCTCTCCATACCCTGCGTTCCAAATCACATACTTTTTCTTTTTACTACACTACATACTAAAGTACAGAAAAGTTTAAGAGCAACAGGAGAGAGAAAAAAATCTGATAAGGAAGATTTTATTTTGATTATGTGGAGAAATGTCAAGAATAAAGACGAATACTCCAAAATGCTATTGGAGTTAGTGGGGGCATTTATGTAGTTTCAGCATACTACAATTGATATGCATGTATTGGGACACCCTAAATCTTTTTCTGGCGTACTAAATAGTAGGGAAGTATGGGGATTGGAACGCAGGGAACGTTTCACTACTAGTTGCTTATAATGAGTGTTGCAGAAAAGACAAGCTGTTAACCAAGATGTTGCTGCACCGCAACCATTATTCTAATCAGATGTCTATTTTTCTTTTCTGCAGATCCATCCAAGACTGTGCGCCGAGACATCGTGGGAAAGTACAGCAGCAACTACTACACCTATGAGCCCAAGGACATGGCAATATGTGAGTGAATGTCCACTCTCTGTAATGACAGTGTGGGGGGAGGGAGAGGGTCACCTGTCAGCAGTGTGAAGACAGACTGCATGAGCCCCTGCACTTATTTAACCCTCACCGTCCTCCCTCAGTATTGTGACAGCCATGACAGACCCTGCGTTCCAAATCACATACTTTTTCTTTTTACTACACTACATACTAAAGTACAGAAGAGTTTTAGGGCCACGGGAGAGAAAAAATAAGATAAGGAAGTTTTTTTTTCATTATGTCGAGAAAAGTCAAGAATAAAGACGAATACTCCAAAATGCTATTGGAGTTAGTGGGGTATTTATATATTTTCAGCATAGTACAATTGACCTGCATGTATTGGGACATCCTAAACCTTTTCCGGCATACTAAAATAGTATGGAAGTATGGGGATTGGAACGCAGGGAAAGTGTTTTTGGATGTTTAAGGATTCAGCATGAGGGCCATGAAATACAGACTGCATTTCAACACATGGCCAATGTGTAGATTGATGTTTTTAGTCACAGGCAAAGAAAAAACAAGGTTTTTTTTAAAGGTTCTGATAAACCACAATTAACTCAAAAAACAGGGGAAAAGAGACAAATGCAACGCTGCACTAGCACATATTGGAACTTCAGGATCTAGCAACGATTGGAATACATAATAATCTTGCGTTGGATTTTGTTTTCAGCCATACTTGATTGGCCATTTTTTTTGCAGTGAGCCTGTTGTTGGTAAGGAAAAAACTATTCATGGTCATCATTCTTATCTGTCCTCTTTCATTTCTTCCAACAGTGGGCAAGAACATGAAGAAAGCCAAAACCCTGTTGAACGTGAAACATGAACTCTAACATGGCTCTGTGATGTGGGGTCTGACTTCTCTACATCTTCCAGTCATGCTGGGATCCCCGCTCAGTCATCCACACTAACATGTGTACATGCTGTCCAGAGCTCAATAAAACTGAAATAAATGTGTAAATTTTTTAGTTGAAGCCATAGTCATTGTGATATACTCGGATTCGGCTCTCATTCAAGACGCTTCACTTAATAGCTTGTAGCTGTTTAGTATCGGTAATATTCAAATCTATTTGATCATTTAAACTTTTTAAAGACATGAAAAGCAGATATTATTTCTTTTCCGTTTTTTCCTTCAACTCATTAACATAATATTGTTTGTGAGAGTATTCAGCTAACGAGAAAAAAGCTGGCTTTCAATACTAATAAGGGAATAAGTAGGCTATTATAAGAAATCAGGGTATAGGTATTCAAAAGAAACTGAAAATGAGAAAAGAATAATGTACACAAGTTCAGAGAAGATGTAATGAGTAACATCTCACATAGATGTGTGTTTTAACCACTAGGTGGCGGTATAAGATAGAAGTCCAAGGACCTCTGAGTCTTCCCACTGAAATCATATTTGTACTAATTGTTATAGTGCATGCTAATTGGGTGAATCAGGTTAACAAAGCATGTATCTGAACGATCTGCTGTATGTTTTCCAAACATGGATGGGCTTCTCTTTTCAAAGCTTGGATAACAGGATTATGTTTTGGCACATTACATCAAGTCCTTATTCCATGTACAGTGCTGCTTGAAAGTATGTGAACCCCTTGAGCCTTTTGGAATTTTATTTAGTTCAACCTTTAATCATTAAATTTTATCAATAACAGTATTTTTTATATGAAATAACAGATGTTTGTTTTTCAGTTCAACATTTTTCTTTTTCGGAAATGAATTGTTAAAACAGTTAAAACAAATGATTTGTCAACTTTCGTATGTGCAAAAAGTTTGTGAACCCTGAGCTGCTTTGCTTAAAATCGAGCAAGTAAACACAATCAGCTTGGCCTAATTTAGTGGTGAAATGGACCAAATGTAATGAGAGATCTTTAGGGAAGAAATTGGGCAGCACTATATAAAGGTGCTGGTTACATCTCAGAACACATGCATTTGGTCTCAGATTCATCTGGGCTTTTCTTGTTAAACGTTTCTCAATGACTACTGCAAAAAAATACCATTTCCAACCAACTTGGGCCCATACAGAATGGGACCGTGCTGCATTGCCACTAATAGACCAGATGCCATTTTCTGCTGTTATATGGCTAGGATTAATGAGCTGTTTTTAATTGTTATGGTTCCACTGCAGTGAGCATTCCTGTGTATTCGCCTTTTTAGATATATATATAAAAACAGTTAAGCTGAGTGGAATAGATGTAAATAGGTAACTACTGTATTCGGTTCACTTTTGAAAGTGTTAGCATCCACATACATCCTTATTATAACTAATTAGGTGCGTTCTGAAAACTTTTTTTTTCTTCATTTCTTTGAATTCAGAGATAAAAACTGAAAACAATGCGATATAAATGGGTCAGTAAGTTCCATTCCTCAACACTATTTCCTCCATAACATCTACTAAAGAGATTGATCATTGACAAACTATAAAATGATTCACATTTCTGCTGCACTTTTTTCCTCATGTCTCACAGTCAGTGCAGACATCTGAGACCATTGCGTCCCCGCATTTCTCTCATGTATTTCAGATGCGTGTCTTCCAGACAGACCCAAGATGATTCGTCAGACACTCTTGAGATTTTCAAACTATTTCCCCCATTCTCTTTTCAAAAATGCTTTCATAGGCTTCCCTCCTGGGTTCAAAACAAATGTGTTTTTTTACTCAGACTTTCGGGGCCTGACAATTCCCTGTCTGGCTCATCGCAGTCAGTGCTGTTTCAGTGAAATAAATAATGGTTCTAAAATGCTTTCCAACATTCCATCCATTGTCATATTCATTCCTAAAATCTTGAACTATTCATTAACAGAAGCAGCATTGAGCACCTTATTCCTAGTCCCATGATACCTTTAAAAACAAAGGGACAAAAATCCATTTTGGTTTCAGTTTATGTAAGTCACAAATTGAGTTTAGCTTCATCGGTGTTGCAAACAGTACAGTTAAGTTTGTTAGAAAGTCACGTCTACAGGTAACTCTCACATCCCTCCGTAGAAGAGGGCAGAGGAATGACACACACACACATAAACACACAAACACACACAAGTCCAAGTTCTTCAGTTTGACTTTGGTGCCTTCTGTGACAAGGGCACTGGGCTATTAGTCCTCGTTTGCACACTGCTTGGACAATTTGGCTATTCAAATAGAGTCCGCTTACTGGAAAAACAGCTCCTTAATGAAGAGGTGGGCCCGGTAATATGCCATAAATCTATTTTTTTATTCTTCCCACACACCGATAAATACACACCGCCTGCATGCATACTATTATGTACACCTACGTTTATGCACTCATGAACCCAATCTTAAACTCATTGGTCTGCACACACAAACACTCACTCCCTGCGCACATTCACAAGGGAAGACTGATATTATAATGTGTCCTGGAGGAAACTGGTAGCAATTTTCGCCACGTAAAAATCAAAAAGGTCAAAATGCAAATGTCAGCTTTTTCCTTCCGCCTGCTGTTTTAATTATTCTGTCAGGTTCAAAGAGTCTTCATCAGAAGGGAGTCTGCCCTGACAAAGGAAGGCCTGAGCTCACAGATAAACCCAATCTGCATCTGCCTTTGACACTTTATTCTCCCCATGCTCAGCCTATCTACACTCGTCTCTCTCTCTCACACACACACACACACACACACACACACACACACACACACACACACACACACACACACACACACACACACACACACACACACACACACACACACACACACACACACACACACACACAAAAATCAGTGCGAGCAAGGTGTCAACGAGATGGTTTAGCAATTAGCCGCTGACTGTGGATGTGGAGTCACTGTAGGATGTCTTCTTGCTTAGCTGTTATTGAGCACTCTGTTTGATACACCAGTATTGTTCAAATCAAACAGAATGGAGCTTGATACTCCAAGATGAAGGCCACCACACAGCCTAAAAGCATTTCAGCCATATTAGATATCTTCTTTGAACTGCAAAATACGAAAAAACATCTTCGACTAAAGACTGCCCACGAATTCAGTGAAATCCACTGCACAACAGATTCCCAATGGTCTTCAACCAAACAATAAGGAGGACATGTTTTTTTTTTTTTTTTTTTTTTTTTTTTAGTATGCAACAACCAAACTGCACCATCTTTAAATACATCTTCAGAAAGAAAAAAACATTATCAAAATAACCAATGTTGGAAAGCCACATGGGCTGTGATGGCAAGTGTTCCTTCTCTTATATCTTAACATGTGCAACTTACTGTATTTTGGGAATTGTTTCAAAATCACTATTTATTAAAATGTAACCACTACTGTCCTAAAGGAGAATTAATTTTTTTCAACTGTCAAAAAATACTGTGTTATGTTGATATGATGGCAGGGACCTCAGGTGTGGAAGTTGCTGCTGTCTGCCCCACTGCAGTTCATGTCCCTCTCTCACTTTGTGGCAGGGCGCCGCGCAATCCATCTGTGCTCGACCACATTATCCCTGCGTTCAGAATTGCATACTTTCTACTATTTAGTATGGTAGAAAAAAGATTTAGGATGTCCCGATTCTTGTGACCAGATTTAGGATGGTTAGAAAGACCCGGGTGTCTACTATATCCGGCCAAGATTTATTGTGTTGAAAACAGCATCCTATTTGGGTGATTCTGACCCATTAAACCTGAAGTGACGCCAAATCAATGGAGCCTCCATATGAAAACAAACGGGGATGCGACGGATGTAAAAACAAGAGGCAAGATCAAGGCGCGATGTTATGATGAATTAAATAAGTAAAAGTATGTCCCAATAGTATACATACTGCATCCTAACTAGATTATTTTTATCGTCGGATGTAGTATGTAGAATAGAAAAAAGAAAGAGTATGCGATTCGGAACGCAGGGTCTGTCTGCCTATTTTATGAAGACTTTTCGACTGAAACCTTTAGAGACGAGATAAAACTTGTAAAGCTACAGAAGGCCTAGCTCCAACTTTCTACAAAGTTCTCTCTCAGCAAACCTATCGTGGCATGTTTGGAAGTAGGTCTGCCAACCCCAAGATACATGGGGATCAGGATTCCATGTTGTTGTTTACCAGTACACTGTGGGACATCTTTACACAGATGTTTTTTGCGTCCTAGTTAGGCAAGTTTCATCTTCTAACAGTCAACATAATCCACTGTCTGCTCATATTGTGAAGCAAGTTTCCCCTCGTTGGTGAATGTTGATTTTCTTTTTCCATTTCACACAACACACTGCTACCTGACTCTCTTCCCTCATCTCTCAGTGACAATGTTGATGCTATCTGTAAACTCACACGCATACGCACGCACACGCACACACACACACACACACACTAGCAAGGTCAGAGAGGTAGGCTACTCTATGCCGGTGAATAACAGGAGGCTGGTGGCGGCCGAGGTGGAGAGTGGTCTTTGCCATGTGATTCGCCACATACATCAACTCTGTTGAGCAGAAAATTGAAATGGAAATTCGGGGCCTTGAACGAGTGTGACTCCCATTTACCCCCGGACCAGAGCTAATGACATGTCATTTCTCTCAGGGGCACGAGCGGCTGCCCTCGCTCTCACACCGGCCGGGCCGCATTGTAATCCTTTTCTGTAGCTACTGTAACCATTAACATATGTTTCAATTCCATATTAGTATACAGTCAGTGTGTTTCTGTTTGACTGAAATGCTAGTGACCATTTTGTTTACAGTTAAGCTGGATTCTGGTGTTGAATTACAGTACACCAAGTCTTCCAGGAGGGTCTAAATCGTGTGAATGGTTTAAAGATGTATTGAAATATGCTCATTAAAATATGGTTGGACAGTTTACAGATTGGCATATTATCGTGTGTGGAAGATAGTGAACATCATTCATTAGGTGTTTCGGACCGGGGTGTACTTCATATTTTATTCAAATTTGCTAGTACACCATCATCAGAATAATAATGATTCAAGGAAGTTGTTTCATATATATTTATAAGAACAACTTTGAGATTTACCCACGTTTGCTACACTCGCGTCAAGTAATTTTACAAGCCAGTGAGATATTTGACACCAATACTTCACCTTTAATGCGCATGGCTGTTGGCTACAGTATAGGCTACAGCATGTGTGTAAAATGTAGGACTTGAATATTGATGGATGTGATTACATTAATGTTTATGTAAAGAGGAGCATGGCTGAGAACACTTAGCAGATGGGTTTTGAATGATTGAAGAGCAGAGTTCCTTACATGTCTGCGTTGCTTTCCTCCTTATATTACTGCTTCGAATCAGCTTTCATCAAGTCATGGAATCATGAACACATGGGCTCATGGCAAAGCGTGTGGTGTGATTTATTATTGATCTGGTGGTTGTATCAGCTGGGACAATGAACAGACACACACACACACACACACACACACACACACACACACACACACACACACACACCGCACTTTGGAAAATATTCTCTATCTATATTCTCCATTCTCTATATTCCAGACTATTTATACAAGATCTTCCTTTATTGACTATACGTTTGAGGGTTGCTTGAAGGCAGGTGTTAGGGATGCATTGCCGTGATAGAGTAGAAGGCCAGTTGAAATTCCGAGTCAATATTATTACATTTGATGTACACCTTTTCTCTCAGAGAAACAATTATATATATTTGTGTCATTATGTTTTTTTGACCACCCTTAAACTGACATTGAGTGTGAAACAGATATCATTTGAGACACACACACACACACACACACACACACACACACACACACACACACACACACACACACACACACACACACACACACACACACACACACACACACACACACACACACACACACACACACACACACACACACACACACACACACACACACACACACACACACACACACACCAGCAACTCGATGACATGATAAGAATCTGTGTGAGAGTTAAAGATTTAAACCAGTAGTGGAATGCATTACCAGTTCCTTCTGACTAATTCAACATCACCTTGAGTCTGATTGACACCAAACATGTTTTGGTATCTGCCAAGCTGTTCTGCTCAGCATGCGAAATAGGCAACTCTACTCAACGTGGAATTTGTCAACTACAAGAAAATGACTCATAATATATACAGTAGTTGCTTTACATTTCAGGGTGATCACTATTTATAATAAAATTATATATATACCAATGTTTTATTTAAGAGTAAGGAGGTCCTGAAGGCATTGATAAAGATGAAGACGATGCATTTAAATATTGTTGAGGATAAGTTTCTTTGCAGAAATGCCTGCAACAACAGAGATCTTCAGTAACAGTCTTCTGCTCCAGTCAAACAGGTGTGACAGGTGACATAATGCATTACAACCATTCTGCTCATTCCTACAGTGCACATCATGATTCACTAATGCTAGAAATGCCCAGTATACAGTACGTACAATAAGCATGCAGGATCACTGTTGCACTAAAGCCACATTACCTTTTGTACCTTTATGCACAACCCACACTGGCAACGTTGTTGATCAAACCCATTACTTGCCCTTCATTATGCACATGCACAAGGACATTCAATGGTGTTTCCATTTTATGCTATCCTAATAAGTAAGTAGTTTTACTCTGCTACATATACCTAACCGCTTTAACTACTGGTAGTTATCTCTAGTTGAGAGTGTTATATCCCAGCAGTGTCTACTAGAACTTTTACTATAGTTTTGTGTTTAAATTGTTGCTTTTATGTGTCTATTTGATGTTTTGGATGTAATGTATTTTACTGTACAGCACTTTGGTCCGTCACAGCTGTTATAAATGTGCTATGTAAATAAAGTTGACTTGGACTAGTGTTCAGAATAAATGTTTACATACAAAACATTGGATTAGTTATACAAATGCAAGACATTGTTGAAACTTCAACTAGCCTCGTCTTGTCAGATTTCACATCTGGGAGTGGTTCAAACACTACAGAAAATGTCAAATCTCTTTCCTATACGCCATCATCTCACTCCCCAGATTCATCTTTTGACCCTTGTGGAGAGGCCTGACAGCAGCTACGTGGATCAAACTGCTTAACTGTATATAAACCCGCTGGTAAAAAAAGGGACTCATAAAGGATTTATCTGACTGGAAAAGTTCTTTTTTTTTTGTTCCCCCCGTAAAGTTGTTAGACAGACGCACAGAGACAACCACACAAAGAATTCCAACCATGTGCAAAAGTAAACTAAGAACTCTTTTATTCTTTTTTTGTTCATTTTTTTCATATATCTATCCCTAGCTTCTTTTTTTTTTCTTTTTCTACTGGAGTCCTTTAAAAGTTTGTCATCATGCTAGGTGCAGCTTCAGTGTCGGTAGTACATGCAAGGTTTGTGGATTTTTGTCGGTGGACACACATCAGACAACTGGGGAGAGAGCGGGGGAGCCCAGAGTGGAAAAAAACACAGAGCACTCTGGACACAAAGGGTTAAGAAGAAGAAGAAGAAGAAGAAGAAGCAGTTTGGGTTTTCTTGCAGTGATAGTTTCCATCCAATCCATAAACGGGGACGGTTTCATATCATGACATCATCAGTTGACATCTTTAGTGCAGTCAAAAGAAAAACTAAACACAAGAAGCAGGCAGTCTTTAGGGGGGGAATATACAAACAATAAAAATAGACAGCTTTGGAGAAAGAGAGTGAATAGGACAGGAGCAAAACAAAGAGTGGAGGAGTAGGGGGGAGAGGGGGACTTAATTCAGACTCCTGTTTGTGGTAGGGGGACATTAAAGGGGACATCAGGAGTATTGCTTGTGACTTTGGTCTGGGTCTAGTTGAAAGGGGGCGCTGTGGTTACTATTCAATAAAAACATTTTTTTAAACCAAATTTCAAAGTTACCACCTTCAGGTCGAATCAGCTAGATTTCCCCCTTTCCTGCCTTTATAATACGGACTCATAAAACAACCAGATATACAGTAAAAAAAAAAGTACATACATGACATCACACGTGCCAGCTTGTGGATGCCACTTTTAGCTGAGGCACCTCCTTACAGTGCATATATATTATTTTTTTAAACATTGGTGGCTACGATGGGGATGAAGCCTGTTAACCCCCGGCAGTGTTAGTGCCATGCTTTATGGTGCCCAGTGAGTCAGAGAACCACAAACACTCAGGGACATTAACATCTTCACAGTTCCAGCAACAGGGAGAGAGTCAGCACGGCTTTTTTAAGGATGGGATGAACTGATTGTAACAGGGAACAGAGTTTGTCATTTGTGTGGTTCCTCATATATATAAATATATATATACTGTATATATACACACAGGACTACTATACAGCAGCAGTAATGGCTGCGGGTCACAATATACAGTACACGTGGCCACCGACAGCTACAGATGCACTGAAATAGCCTGACGACTCAATTTTCCCCTCATAAAGAATGGAATACATCTTCTTTTTGTACAAATCAGAAGTACATTGTTCAGAGGATTTACGGAAAAAGACGGTAAAGGGTTGTCGGGGCAGAATCACACATGGACATTATCATCTTTGGTGAAGATTCTGCAGAGTATGCTTTAAGATGTCACACACACACACACACACACACACACACACACACACACACACACACACACACACACACACACACACACACACACACACACACACACACACACACACACACACACACACACACACACACACACACACACACACATTTTGTTTTAAGTCACTTTTGGGGACTTTACGTAGACTTACATTCATTTCCTGGAGACTTACCCATACCATAACTAGTAGCCTACATGCCTAAAGCTAACGCTAACCCAACCCTAAGTACTGACCCAAAAAAGCAGTGTTTCACTAAGTGGGGACATGGCTTTCGTCCCCAGTTGCACCAGTGTCCCCAGTCAACTGGTCTTAAGTCTTGTGTAGGTCCCCAAAAGTCACCTCATTCCGAACACACACACACACACAGCCTACAGCTAGGAAAAGGAAGTCACTGCAGTTACTTGGAAATCGGTCCTCATTTTACAAAAGTCAAACACGAGGACATTCATGCATTAGGAGTGTAAAGGTGGCAGGACAGATCATGGGGGGGCCTGCTTGAACCACGCAGCTCACGTGTTTCTGGACATGTACAATGTGACATCACACTGACTGCGATACATAGGTTTGTAGTCTAGTGGTATAGTTGTCCATACAGGAAATGCATGTTACTTTCCCTTGTTCCCGTGGGTGTTTCCAAAGAGAGTAATGTGGCGGGAGCATGTAAGTGTAACTTAATGTACAAGTACTATAGACCATGCTTCCGTGTTTCAAATGACAGCTACCATGGATCCCTGCCACACATTTCCATAGTAACATGATCTGAGAGGTCTGTTTCATGCTGTCGCTTATATCCCCAACACGCAAATGCCCAATCTTAAGGAAAAAAATTAAATAAAACAAAAAACAAAACACCACAAGAAATATCTAGAAAATAGAGACTAAGATTCAAAGCTGCCTGTGGAGGAATATGCTGGCATTCATTCAAAATCATTCACTGAGGGCCGCTCTCCATCACTACAGCTTTTTTTTTTCTGCTCTGTAGTTCCTCCCAGTTCAGTTCCCATGCAAAGCCATGGCTGAGATCAAGGAAAAAAATACAAGGTGCAGCGCCTCCCCCAAAAGCTCATCCCAGGACCCAGGCAAAAGGGAAGGGGGGGAGTCAAAAGGGTCTTAAGAGGGGCAAGGGGGCTCAGATGCTCTCAACATGCCCCCACTCCCCATTTCCCCAAGTTTCAAGTATGAAATGACATAAAATAACACACAACATATGCATGGATGAACGAAAGACATGAGAAAAATGGAGTGAATTGCTCAGACACCTGTCCTGCATATGTGTGTGTCAGTCAGTCAATCAATCAGGACCACACTGCTTTGTAACATGGTCATCTTTAATACAGGGGCTAAGAACATGTAAGGAATGGACCAAATAACATACGTTAATCGTTACATTATTTCACCTTCTCTTCCTTCTCAGTACTAGATTTACACCCTGAAGTTGTATGCATCTTTAAATTAAAAGTTCGTCATGATCATTCGTTTTGCTAGCGAGTAGCCTACTCTATATTTCTATATCTTATTTCATTTTCTAAGTTCATACCCATGGGTTCTAATTAACAAAAGATCCTGTAAGTCCAAGCTACGTTTCATCCTAAACTGGCTACACTCATGATCAAGAAAATATATACAAAACTTAGGTTTTTTTCATTTCATCTTTCACATCTATGATTAAATCAACTCAGCAGTGTATAAAAAAAAACATGATTCCAGTTTTAAAACAAAAAAAAAACAAGTAGATGGAAAAATAAAAACATTGTTAAAATCAACATTAAAAAGGAAACACAAGATGAGGAGAGACATGGTGAAGCTGAGCCCCTCTGAGGAATGACAATGATGATTAATGGATGCTTTGTGAAAACTACGCACGTTTCATTTCCACCAGTACAAAGTGCACGTGCGTGCCGGCACATGGGGACGGAGGTAAGTGTCTCTGTGGGCTGGTTGTTAACACGGGGGTCTCTCTTGTTTTCAGGGCCTGGGTTCAGGGGGTAGGGGGGAAGTAGTAGGGGGGAGGAAGGGATTTAGAAATCTCCTTGGTCCCTTGACTCTCTCAGCTGAGGGTGAACTGGTCTTGCTCAATGGGCTTTTTGACCCAGGCGCCCAGCCCTGCCTTGTGGAAGGCTTTGATGAGCGCCAGCTTGGCAGAGTGGTACTCTGTGGCTGCCTGCTTGGCGTCGTGGTACGAGCTGGGCTTGAACATCTTGATCCACAAGATGGATGAGAGCTGAAAAGGGAGAGAGAAAGAAATGTAAGTGAGTAGGTTATAACCGCAACGTTGCCAGATCCACTCCAGCCGCGACCTTTATTGCATGTTGCACTCCATCTTTTTCCAAATGTTTCTTTTATGATTGTAATCTGTCTCCATCTAATAAAAGCACAAAAAAATAATAACTCAAATAACCCAAACAACCTAACAGAAGAAAACAAAAACTACATTTAAAAATCAGAAAGTCAGCACGTAAATGATATGAGCAAGAGTGATTCTCCTCGCTCAGATGTTAGAATTTGTCTTCCAGTCTCACTTGTTAATGTTTCAGCTCTGTATGTGGACTGGGAACCAATCAGTATGAACCTCCTGAAACTCAAAGTCCTTAGTGATTCCATACATGTGCCCTAGCTCTTTTCCCCCCCCAGAAACCAGCGGGTGCAGTAGACCTACCTTGGAGTGTAGGCGCACCCAGCGGCTGTAGAGGGCGTGCTTGCAGAGGCGAGAGGCGCGTCCCATGTCGTCCTTGCCCGTGGTGGCGTTGATGACCTCCAGGGCCTGGTCCCCCACTGTCCAGTTCACGCTGAAGTTAGGGGCTTTGCCCGGCTGCCTGGCCTCTGCGTTACTTATACCTGCAATCCAAAAACAACAAGGGGTCAAAGACAGAGCAGCAGACATTGTCCATGTCCAAAGAAAACCCAAGTGTCTCTAAATGCAACGACTTTTCTTAAAATGACTTTAAGTATTCCTTTGTGGGTTTGAGGATAATCTGCCACTTCTTAAGATAACATTAAGATAAATAAACAATGTAAAAACTCATTGAAAACCAGCTTGTGAAGGGTTCACACAGGAAGGTACCCCCCCCCCCCCCCACCACCCTGTCAGCTCCGTCATATGGATGTATTAAACAATGGGTAAACAAGTATTCAGACCCGGCAGCCCATTCCTTCAAATGACAGCTGCTCCCACAGATCTAATATCTTGAAAGAGCAAGCTTTCTTCTCATTGCTTCTTTTGTTTTGTTATCCTACTGAGTGAAGAGAAAATACAATCCACCCAGAGGGTTTTCTTGAGGTCAGAGCCAGCTCTCTTCTTCTAGCACTCCACGGGGCACCGGCCTACGCTGTATGTGAAGCATAAATGGGAGATATATGGATGCCATAAATCCTGGTGGCTCGCTCTTTGTGTGTGTGTGTGTGTGTGTGTGTGTATGTGTGTATGTATGTGTGTGTGTGTGTGTGTATTAAGCTCCTTGGTTCCATTTGGCAGCACTTGTGGCAGAAGATGATTTAAAGGGGATGAAATCCTAAAGTGCTCTAACGCCACAGTGCTTCAACCGCTAAAAACTCTCTAAAGCGGAAAAGGTTAATAACCCCCGACTATTATCTCCTTTACCCGCCATTTACAGAGCGACCAGAGGGGAGAAGCAGGGGGGAGCAGCATATAGCTCCTCATCAAACCCCTAGGACACTGACCACAGACCCACTTCACTGTTCTGTCTGAGGTCATGGATTGAGTTTGGTTTTATTATCATAGGTTAAAACAGTTGATGTACTTAAACTCCTGGCCCAAACAGCCACTGTCCGATTACCGTAACTTGGCACTGCCTTCAAAACTGGATTTATTTGCATTTAAAAAGTTTTTTTTACACATTCATGTTTTTATACCTTTCATCAGCTTCATCCTCAGCTTACTGTTAGCATATAGTTAACAGTGCTAGTGACTGATTAATACTGCCAAGGCCAAGGAGCGCATCAATACCTTACTACATTAGCTTGACGTGTAACAGGCTATGTTAAATACAGTCCTGTTTACAGCTATGTCGTATTTCCCCAAGAGAGATAAATCAGTGTCTAAGTCCGCAGCAAGTGTTCAGTACTACTTACTTACATAGTGACTGAATTCTACACCTAAAAAATGGAACGTCAGAAAAGCAAAGACATGGCCTTTTGTAAAAGGTCAAACCGACGCTGGGAAATTTGAAAAAGCTGATAAAGCTATTCAAATTCCACCAGACCCCTAGGTAAATGTCAGCCGGACACACACAGAGGAGAAAAAAAAAGCAATAGCTGTCTTGGTGCTGTGGACCCACTGCACTGCTTAGGATTGATTAGCGTCTTTCCTCTTTGATATTTAGACAGCTGGGGGTTCGATTAGGCAAAGATTAGCGGAGGAGGAGTTCCCCCCCCCCCACCAAGAAAAAACGTTGAAAGGCAAACATGTCAAAATGTCAGTATGGTTGGGCGCTCCGGTGACGTAGTGGATAGAGCGCATACCGTATCGCCTCCGGCCTTCGTTGCAGTGGTCGCGGGTTCGAATCCGACCCGTGGACTTTTACTGCAGGTAATTCCCCCCCCCCCCCCCTCTCGCCCCATTTCAACTCTGTACTGTCTAATAAAGCTTGAAAAATGTCAAAAAATGATCTAAAAAAATTAAATAATAATCTGTATGGAAGCATGGCACTGACCGCTGAGCAGAGGCCTGTTGAGGGTGAACTGGTTGGGCAGGTCCTCGATATCCGCTATGCGCTGGTACATGGCCCGGGAGAGGTGGTCTCCGTGGTACAGGCTGCCCAGGATGAGGCTGGAGAAGTAGATGGGCTCGGCAAAGTAGCTCATCAAAGAGCCCTGTATGCCCAACACATTCCACCTGCAGAGGGGAGAAAATAAAACACACACACACACACACACACACACACACACACATACACACACATCAGATAAAGTGGAATTGAAGCGCGTTTGTTTTTAATGAGCTGTTTTCAGTGGTAATTACGGAAAAACCCAATATTGCTCAGCCTCAATGTACGAGTCGATTCGGAGGTATAAATAGTCCAATCAGACCAAACTAACTATACCCTGGGGCTCCTCACAAGACTTTATTCACATTCAGAAGTATTAGAATATATGAATTACTTTGAAATGAGCTGCATGACGGACAAACAAAATAATCAAAATACGGATAACTTTCAACAGATGTAAGTAATCAGCCTTATACTGTACAAGCCCGGAGTCTCTTGAGCTATATAAGCTAAGGGAAATGTGTTCTGTGTGTCAAACATGAAAAGGAGAGCATTATGCCTTGACAAGTTGAGAGACTGAAACAATATAAACTGACAGCTGGCACAAGCAAAAAAATTTACAAGGCCATACGCAGCCAGCCAATGTGCCACACACAATCAGCCACGGTCCTACAGTTGTGTACACTCTTGCGGTATCCAATTTCATTTTCTACAAACTTCTGTGTATTTCTACGCTGTGTCATTAGCCAATCCCTCCCCAGTCATTTTCCCATTGACATGCTCTGTGAAGCATCGCCCAGGCCCACTCCGCCAGAGAGAGAGAGGGAGAGAGAGAGGGAGAGAGAGAGAGAGAGAGTGAGATGGAAAAAAAGAGGAGATGAAGGGAGAGAGCAAGAGAGACGGAACAGTTGAAGGATAAGGTTGGTGTTATAAGTATACCAAAACCAACACAGTCTCTTAACACCTTTCTCCTCCCACTGTGATTCACTTAGCCCCAAGCCCATTATCTCCTAATACTTTAAAAGCAGGTAACAAATAAATATTTTCTTTTGATGAAAAGGCTAAATGACTAGCAGAGCAGCTGGGCGCTGTGGCTTTTAGCACACATTACTTATCAAAGATGAATACATTGATTATTTTTATGAGATACTATTTTGAGCATTTGAGTATTATGACAGCAGTAGTGTGAATGTGAGATTGACTCAACTAACACATCCACTGCCCACATTCGTACCAATGAAGGAACATGTCATTCAGTGCATTAATGTGTCTCAATGATGTGTTCTTAATAGCTTTTGGACAACACTATAGCTCAGTGGCACTGAGGAATAAGGTGCATGTTGCTATAGCCACACAGGCAATTCTAGTAAGTAGCAGGATCAGTTCATTGTTGCTTTTGCTGATATTTAATAAGATGTCATCTATTATTAGCTCTTATGCTTTGAGAAGTTCACAATATCAAGACAGCATCATTGTGATTCACCTTTCACCTCAGGCAGACTGCTTGAGAGTGTGTGAAATTACCAACATGCATCAGAAACAATGAGGAATATATAAGCACATAGACCTCAGGCTACTCAAGGGGATATTGTTTCTGTATGCAATATTCCCTTTGTATATGTGTGTGTGTATGTGTGTGTGTGTGCATGTGATATTGAGTATGAAACGCACAGGGAGGGCAAAATGAAATCTCCGAATTTATCGCTGACAGCAGTAAAGCATACATTCAGGCACAGTGAAATTACAGTGCAGTAACACACACACACACACACGGGGCTAAACAACAGGGATGCACAATGCACATAAAAACATTTCAAAGGACGCACACGGTATATCGAAATAACCAAAAGCAAGCAAGCACACAGTCGCACACACACACACACACACACACACACACACACACACACACACACACACACACACACACACACACACACACACACACACACACACACGCACGCACGCACGCACGCACGCGAGGCCCACGTCATCAGCTGTTTAAAAGAAATCAGGTCAGGAGGAAACAAGACAAACAGATGGAAATAACCCATTACAGCTTTGTTCTGTTGCTAATGAGCATATTGAAATAGCTGGAAACAACCAACGCACAGTAAGGTGGAGAGAGCTGCTTGTTCCTGCTCAGAGCCACGGGGCCGGGCAAGTAATCAAAGCAAAGAGAAAACGAAAGAAGAGAAAATGATGTGTAAGGAGAAAAACATTACGGGCAAAGTCTGCCAGTCCTTGCTGTGTTAAACAGCAGCCCTGCAGTTAACCATCACTCACACACACACACACAGGGACAAGTGCAGGTGGGAAGCCGATCTCTCACCTGGCTATTAGCTGTGTCACAACAAGGCAGAGTCAGGCAGAGTGAGAGGCCTGGCATAGGACTTTCCTCCCAGTGGAAGAGATGTACTCTAAATACCAATCCCTTATCTTCCCTTGTATAGAGTCAATTTACTGATGCCCGACATAAACTCGGAGCTGTCACCGGAGTTGACTTCTAAATATCTAATGTGTGTCCTTGTTATCTTAGGGAAAACTTTGACAGGCAGAAAGCCCCCACATCATGACTAAATGTATGGACTGACTCCAGCCTATTTTGCCCTCTACTGACTTGGATCGCTCCACTTCTGGACAACCACACCAAAATGTGCCTCACTACTAGTACCGGCTCACGGACACGCTGAAATGGCAACAACACCTCTCACAGTGTGCAAACAGCCCTCTCCGCTACACAGTCAACATCTCCCCTCATGGAATACACACGCTGCATTCAATCACTCTGGGCATTCAGGCAGGGTATTACAATCCTGGACGGAGGAGGAGAGAAAGAGGAGGAGGAGGAGAGAAAGGGCTTGTGAGAAAAGAGTTATGGAGAAGTTCTATCGTTCATCACAGGGGGAGGCACAGTGTTGCCTTGAACATGGACAGAGACTAAAGACGCTATGATCTGCCGGGCGAAAAAATGTCCCCAGGGACAGAGGATCCATCATCTCAGATGTCCCTGACACTTCCCCGGAGGAAATGATAGGACTTGAAGTGACAAAGCGGGGATAGAGTGCAATTCATCAGCACTTCTATGAGTAAATAAAACACTATACAAAAAGACCATGAAGAAACGTGAAATATGATTACTGAATGGCTAAATATGGCTTAAGCAAGAAGGAAGAATACTATGATGAAACATAATTGGTTTTAGTCTGTGAAGGTAAGATTTATTTTTGTACGGATTAAACAAAAAGGATGATGATGAGCTGTATAGGGACTGGTAATTGTATTGCTAAGTGTAATGCTAGCAGTCTCCCTCTGTTTCCAGTCTAAACTAAGCTATGCTAAGCTACCCAGCTGCTGTCTGTACATTAGCTTTATATTTAGCATACAGTAACAAGAGTGGTGGTATCCAATCTTCTCGTCTAACTCCCGAAAAGTCAATCTATTTTCTGTGAAGCAGGACACAACAGAAGGAGTATGACGGATGTTTGCGCTACATTACCTTGCGATCTTGTCGCTGCAGGACATGGTGAGTAACCTCTCCCCCTGCAGCACCCCGTCCCAGGTCTGGATGGTGTTGCTGGACCTGACGGGGATGGTGCCCTCCCCTGACTCAATTTTGGTCCTTAACTGGCCCCGCGCCTTCCGGTTGGGATGTCTGTCTCCTTGGTCTGGGTGACAGAAAACATCTATCAGTCGAGGAGAAATAAATAAAGACATGCATACATACAAAGCATTAATATGTACATGAAATCACAGAGACTTTGTTGAGACTGAATTGATTTGTTAAAAAAATAAAAAAAATAAAAGAAAGTAGTCAAAATTGACAGTGAAAAGGGAGGCTACAGGTTTCCTTATTGGACAATTTGGATCCCCATCAATGTGCAAATACATACAAAATAAAGTATCTCCGCAACCTGAACAAAAAAAAAAAATTATTCCAAGAAAAAAAAAAAAATATTTCTCCCACAAAAAGCATGAGCTTCATTATTTATTATTATGTCATCAATGTTTGCCATTTCCACCAGCATGCGCCATCTCTTCAGCGGCTAATTGCATGTGTCTGTGTTTCTATTCAGTCTGCCATGTGCGACGGGGTAAAAGCTTTGACAAGAGTATAAGAGGGAGGTTAATCAGACAGACGGTGTGGGTGGGCTGGGCGGGAGAAAAGACTGATAGAGACAGGCAGCGAATGACAAAAAGCTCTAATTACCAGAGCCTTGTTTCAATGTGTCTGTAATGCCAATTTGGACACGGCGGGAAAAATTCTAATTAAATGAAATCAAGCATGGGTAAGAGAAAGAAAACTACAAATTCGATTAAAAAATAAATAAAAAGAAGAACGCTTGTTGTCAAAACAGTTGAATTGCGGACCAAGTTGAGACCAAATTAAAAAAACACAGGCAGCGAGTTGCACATACCTTCCACTCCGGCTTCGTGCGGAGAAAAGATCCGGGCGTCTCCACATGGCGAGGTGCTGATGTACAGGTGGAACTGAACGTTGTCCTTTAACCTGTAGCCTCCCTTTTCACAATGCACGAATATCGACTTGTGGTGGTCCTCCTTGTTGTTGCTACGAAGACAGACAGATGTCAAAAATGTAATACAGGGGATAACAAATAGCACATACAGCCCCTGGAAAAAAATTAAGAGACCAGTCTGGATTTTTCTTAAATCTTCATCTCTATATTACTTGGAAATGCTCTTAATGATAATCTTTTTATTGTGCATTTGGTAGAAATGTTGTCAGTAGTTTATATTATAAAATCAAAATGTTACATTTTACTCAAATATATGCATTTGGAAGGGCCTCTTAAGTTTTTTCCGCGGCTGTATACTACAGCTTTATTAAGTGTACACTGAACTGTGCTTGAAAGAGAAAAACAACTCGACTGACCTGAGGAAGAACTCCAGCTGAGTGTAGAGGTACCTGATGAGCGAGCGTCGCGCGATGATCTCGGCGTGGCAGTCGTTGAGGGCCAAGCCGCGGTCGCTCATGTACTCGCCGTTGATGCATTTGGTTCCCGTGGAGACACAAATGACCTGTGCTTCCTTCACATCTGTCCCTGTTCGGGGGTTAGAGGGACCAAAGACGTATTAGTCAAATGACACACAGTCTTACAATACGTATATGTGTTGCTGGTCAAAGTTGTGTTTTATGACCCTGGATGGGGCAAACTGTAATTATTTGCAAAACATGTCTGCCACCTACATTATTTGTTACACTTTTAAATATTGTCCTTACTCTGCAGAGTGTCATGTAACCTTGTAGGTTGCTATAGCCTTTAGAAAGGGTATTCCTGTGGCTTGAAAACACTGGCACACCAAAACTGTTATTCATGTCTCCTAAAAACTAGAAGGCTGTTAAGTATTTTATGTAGAAGAAAATATCTAAAAGGAGATATACTTCTAAGTTGGCTAATGTATAACAGCATATCAATGCTAATATACTGTATATTAAAAGCTCATCCTATATATTTGTGTAATAAGTCTTTGTTAAGTTTATATCAAGTTTAATGTGGAGGGATGTTTAACATGGCAAAGCTCAAGTGATATTGCTCAAATACCTAAATATACAGTACTTGAGTAAATGTGTTAAAACACCATTCGTGACGGAACTGAACCCAATTTTTTATTTTTTTTTGCATAAGCTGAACACAGTAAATTTAAACTGTGGATGAATATTGTCTTTTTTAAAAACACCTCTCGTCTTTGAGCCTTTTAAGTAACCTGAATTTTCCTTTGGATCCTTCAAAATTGACTGGCAGTGCTGTATTTTTTAAAAGTATAAGCACCAACCATTTCTTCCCCCCAAATTACCTGTTGTCATGACAACCCCTGCTAGGACTTTCCGTCGTGCATGGGGGGAGGTGAAGTTTTCTGTCAGCTCACTGAACTTATCCACCACTAGACGAGAGACAGCATCCGCCAGAACCTGGAATCACACACACACACACACACACACACACACACACACGCACAAGCACACGCACACACAACAGGGAGACACACACACACACACACACAAACACGAGCTTCTGTCAGATGTGTCAGCTTTCAAAGCGCATCTGAAGTTATCCCGCCCCCCAGAGCACCGTGTACCTGTCACAGTGTTCCCATTTAGCTCCTAAACAAGAGTCAGTGTGTTGAAACTGGGTTGACCCCCTGAGGTAATACCTAACCGTCTTTCAAGCAACACTACAGGAGTTTGGCGTGACAGTTATAAATAATCATCTCCCTTCAGACAGAGTATCACAAAAAGTAAAAAACAAAACAAGTACACCTGAGCAACAGATGTGAACAAAGTGATCGACAGTCCCACAATGTTTCAAAGTCCTATCTTAACTCTAGGGGAACATAAAGTTAACTTCGTAAAATCTTTTGTTCTTGGACAGCCACCTCCTTTCGCTGGCTCTTTATCCATTACTAATGTGAAGGAAAACCAAGAGGGGACATGACGGCTGGATAACCCCAAATGAAAGAGATTAGTCCGATATTACTTCCCTGCTACTTCGGAGTTATCCACTCGAAGCCAGATCATTTGACTTTTCATATCAAGGTCGTCTACGGTGTAGAAATGACTTTTAAGCTCTAGTGGAGAAGTTGAAGTACTGATCACTCCGACAAAACACAATAACTCTTCTTTCCTGAATGTATAGATACTTATATGTTTTTGATGGCATTTATGGTTTGAGAGTCAACATAACCGACTGTATAATACCAATCTAAAGTTAACATTTTTTCAACAACAGTGGACGCCAACAATTTTCCCCATTAGTTCCATGTCAAATGGAAACGGGCTGCAGAATTTCAATACCAAGTGACAAGATAATTAATAGAGCCATTAGTGAGGGCGCTATGGTTAAAATAGGTTCTTGTTGAATAAATCAGTTGACAACTGAGAAGGTGGAGCAGTCTGAAGTAGACTATTTTCAGCCCAAAAGTCAAAGCAAGGAGAGGTCCATAAAGATGCGTTCCGCTTTGATTCTGGCCACAATAACTGACCGAATTATACACATTATGTATAATGTATTAAGTTCCGAAGGACACTCAATAGGGAGACGGACGTGATTCGTCCGTTACCTTTTGTGCGTTACCAAGGTAAAGCATGAGCAAATTAGGGAGAAGTAAGTTACGGACCAGGCACTCAGATCTTGATCATCCTGATGACAATTATCATATGAATCCAATGCGTACTGATACTAAATCTTTACAGCTCAATGGACTTCTAAAATCCATCTCAGTCTTTATCATTTCAAGTTATGTGATTTTCAACTCTCATCTTAAATTCTAATGGCTGTTTCCAAGCTGTTGATTCATGACAAGGTCAAGTTAATGATCCAATTTAATTTACGGAAGGCAAAATATATATAATTTTCTCATAAGATTTATTTCATTGTGCCCCATATTGCGTCGATATTATACAATTGTAATTCATCAACCTAGATACCTACTTATGTATTATAGAAAAGTCATATGAGCGATCTTTCAAGGCACCCTTGGGTATACAGCTAGAGACCTAAAATATTTATGTGCTGTAATGCAAAGGGAAGTATGATTGAGCACGGTTTTGCTTTTACCTATTGGGGTATTCTTTGGGTATGAAGATTTTCAGGCATGATGCTTTCTAGAAAAACCTGAAACATGCTCAAGCTCTTTGGCTTTTTAAAATTCAAAAAAAGAATCCATAAAACAAGGAAGACCTTTTTCAGTATGCTATGACTGAATAAAACATACGGCTGACTCCTCTTCTAGTTCAAATTGCTGAACATCTTTTGAAAAAAATTTAATTGTTCCGTTTCTGTTCGGAGTATTCAAATTCTCTTCAAGTATGACAATCTATAAATAATCTGAATATCTTACCTGGGGTAGGTGAAGCTGCAAACCCTCGCTTGGTATTGGTTGCCGGGATGGTGTCTGGTCTAGTTGCATGTTGAAGAGAGCTGAGAGGGCAGCTTGCGCTGCCCGGGCTTTAGCCAGCTTCTTGTTGCGCCCTGAGCCTTCAAACGTCTGTGCATCCACTGTTACTGACATCACAAAATTCTTGGCATGACTCTCACCACTTTCTGAGACAAAGTCATATTTGAGGCCTGGCCTGAGCTCATTGAGAATCATGACTGGATTTTTACCACTGGAGGGCGAGCTGAATGCTGATGGAGGGGGCAATGGGGCCTGGATAAGGTTGCTGCCAGGTGGTGTGGGCAGTGGGTACTCTCCTAGTGAGTTTAAGGAGTTGCTACCATTGGAGCCTACATAGAAGGTTTCATCAGGTGTGGCTGGTGTCTCAAAGCCATTGAAGAGCATGTCAGGAAAGTCAGCCTGGTCAGAGGTAAAGTCTGTGTTCACTGTCAGCGTTCGACCCATAGCCAGGTGTGCCTCAGAGGCATTGGGGAACTGGACAAAGGACCGCAGTGCTTTCTCAGCAGCATTTAGTTTAGCCTTCTTCTTAGTTGGGCCCATGCCCTCAAACATCTGTCCATTGACCTCCACAGTCATGATAAAAACTGGTGCATGGACTGGTCCTGTCTGAGACAGCAGTTTGTACTGCAGACCTGGTTTGATTTCATTCAACTGCATCAGAGCATTCTTGGGCAGGACTGGCCCGGGTGTTTTCTTGCGCTTCTTGGCACGGAACTTTGAGTGTGTATGTCCATTGTTTCCCTCTTCAAGGGGGCGCTTTCGACTTCCTGAGCCGCCTCCATTAGGGAGCTGTTCAGCAACTCCCACTCCGTCTTTGCAGGACACGTTGTCCAGGTTTCGGTTTTCTTTAACATCGGTGCTGCTTGAACCTGCGGTGCCCAGAAAGAGTAACTTACAACGCCTTCGTTGCAGGACCTTGTAAATGCAAAATTTATAGATTCCTTTATCACTCTTTGGAACTGAACCAATGATTTGTGTTCCTTCATCAAAGCAAGAGAGGCTAACTTTAAATTTGACTTAACATATTAACCTTTGGTCTATTGATATAACTGTGAATAGTAGAACATCATCAGTACATCCTAAGATATATAACTTGATCAAAACTTGAAACAGTGTAGAACCTTTTTGGGACTATATTTTGATCATATCATATTTCATTTTTTTATTAACTCCCTAATTTATATTCATAATTAAATTTGTACTTAGGAAGCTTTTAATTATTCTAATGGGCAGGGTGAGGTGGTAGAAATACTAATGTACACCTTTACGGTTGCACAGTGTTACGAGTCTCGAGGCATACCAATCTTAGTATACGCGTCAACATTCAACATAAACATGTCAACACCCATTCCTCATCAACTCATCAATTTTTAATCGCTTGAGTGCCTACAGAGAAATTAGGTGTTCCGTTTCAAACAGCAGGCTCTGAAATATACTGTACATGGGGAACACATATCACGGAATCCAGTTAGCAAAGTGGATGGAATATTGGCAAAAATTTTCATTTATAACATCCTTCAGCAAAGGCTTGATAGGTTACTCCTTGCGGTACTCATGAGAAAGAGAGGCCGCAGTGTGCATGAGTGGGATTGTAGGTCAGGTTGAGGGAGTGCAAGGGAGGAGTGCAGGGTGAGGAGCTAAGGACCAGGCAAAGAGGAGTACATCAAAGAGGCAGAAGGAGATGACTCCACCTACTGCAGAATCCTAAAGGCTTGGCTGGTGACACGGTGGGCGGTTAAAAAGCTGTTTATATAGGATTTTGGAAAAGAATGACTGTCTTATTTAAAATGAGGAGAAAAATCTGAATTTCAAATCTGTTTCTAATGAGATGCCATTCATAAGACCCTGCGCCTCTGAGATCCACCCCATGGAGCTTGTCAGAGAACACAGTGTTTGAGGTTGCAAAATGTACTGACATGCCGTTACCATCTGCCTACTACAATTGACATGTCTAAAGAAAAAAGAAAATACACTTATTCCAAAGATCATGAACACAAACACCGAGGAGCATATCTACACTGAAAACATGCAAGATATTTTGGTCTAGTGTATGTTTGCATCCCAAAAAATGGTGTGGTGTTTCGAAAACAAATTTAAAGTAGAAAATTAAATTAAAAACAAGGAAAGGAGGGCCAGTGCAACTACAGAATAGAAGCAAGAAAAGCCATCACCTATCAAAATGATAATAGGTGGAATTTGTGTATGAATAGGTACAGCAAATAAACTTTAACTAACACAAAAGCTGCAGTGTTAGTTGAGTAATTTGAGCTATAGTGGAACATTGTGCTGGTAACATGAGGAATCTCATTGTAACTTAATTATTTCAAAATATACGGAATGAAGTAGTGTAGCTCATTATGTTACTCTGCAAATTATTTAACCTTCAGCTACTGGAAAGTTGGGGATTTATATTGAATTCAATGTGTCCAGTATGTCTGGCTAGTAATCAGAACCTACCGTGAAACAGTAATATATATGGGGTATATGCACCGATAGGCCAATAAAAGATTAAATTTACTTATAAACGTATTTATCAATGGCATACTGAAAACTCTAGCATGCTGCACAAGCAAATTAAGTGAATATCATGGCACACAGAAGAAAACGGCAGCTCCCTTCCTTCATTTGAAATCATAATCAAAATGTAGATTATTCATTGTATAACTATAATATAACAACTTTTTGAACGATGTGGTACTCCAGAGCCAAAGACCAGATCAGAGGATGAAAGCCATACCAACAGCCATGACATGATGCACTAAATATAACATGCACATGCTGTTGTGGTCATTATCATGCTAGAATCTGTGTAATCAGGACCCATTAGTTATGCAAAGACAAAAGATCGGATATGCTTGGATCTTTCAGAGTTCAAATCCCCTGCAAGGGTTGCATGAGCCAAATAACAACTTCAAGTGTAACTTGTTTGTTGGTCTTTTGATTTATGTGATTAAAGGATTTCCAAAACTGTGAAGGTTGTCACATAAAAGTAAGAAAAGATTTCACGTTTTCCTCTGGCGTTCCCTTGGTGTTAAAGGGGTAGGCTTGTGTGAACTTGGGCCACGTTTTATCTTCAAATATATCTTCTGACTCGAAATGTAAGAAAAGAGGCTTTGAAAGACAACAGAGACTATTTTGTTACTCTGCGCATTTGACTTTAGACATAACACCATGCTTCTCCTCAGAGCAAAACACTGAATTTGACACTACAATGAGAAGTGTTCATTTGTATTCAGGTTAGGGAACTTCTAAGATGACAGCTCCCTTTGAATGTGATTTTCAAAATAGTTAAGGAGTGGGGGAAACAGATTTAATCATGTCTCTCCATGACTTCTGAGGATCGGTTACCGAGTTCAAACCAAAATGTCTAATTAAAGTTCAATAAGTTGGGAGAAGAGAGGATTTTCTAAAATAGAGAAATGGATGTACAGAGAATATGTAATATGACCTGGAGCTTCTCAGATAAAATGATTAGTTCTTTCCTTATAAGTTTCCGTAAAATCATGGGCTTGAATGTTTTTATAAGCATTGCTTTGTCTGTGTATTGGCTCAGGTAAAGACAAATGATAGCTCCCATCATGCTCATGAAGGATTCAACTGAATAAAAATGTTAATTAAATTAGCAACACAAATAGATAAGTGGGCAGAAAATGTGTTCACACTGATTACACAGCAGAGAAGGACAGGAGGACGGACATATGAGGGAAGACGTGCGGGAAGACAGAAACAAGGGACACACAAATACAAGGCCGAGACCCCGGCTATTGCTTGGACAGAAAGATGGATAAGAGAAATAGACTCACTCATATTCTCTTCCTCATCCACATCCATGGCGACGGGCTTGATTTGACCTGAAAGCAGCCTTGTCCCCACTCTACCTAAAGGATCAGAGGACACAAAAGGTGGACTGCATAAGTATGGACAGAGTTATATGCAAGCAAGCACATAAACACATTCAAAGACCTTGAGTGGCTACAGTGATGAAACATTTCTTGACGCCCCAGCACCCGCGCACACAAAGAAAATGCACATAGCGCACAATGTAAGTAGCCCATGATTTGAGGCATATAAATATTCAGAGCCTGAGAGATATCAAGGTGAGAGAGGAGGCCAGGGCTGACAGGCCTTAATAGCAGGGGCAGTCTATTGTGACTTTAATATCCCTCCGATTAGACCTCATTTCCCCCATGCCTGCTGAGAGATATACGGCTAGTGACATGGCCAAGTCACTCCATTGCCCCCCCCCCCCCCCCCCCCCACACACACACACACACACACACACACACACACACACCTTATCTCAAGGTGGACAGTGCGATTAAAGCTCCTTTAAGCTATATTTTTCACAATGACATAGAATATAATTATTTTCATGCAACCTGAAATGTTGGCTCATGCTGCCAATGACACTGACAGTGGACACCCAACTCTAATGCTTGATACGTCTCTGCAAGTGGCTCTGTTTCGCCATTATTCATGGTTGAGTCAAAAGCAGCAAATGATTGGCTCATTAAGAAAGCCAAACATCGAAGGCTATTTTCGGACAGTGTTTGACGTAGTATGAGCCGACTATGAGTGGGCGATAGAGTCAATTTGGTCTGTCTTCAGATGTTAAATTGCTAGAAACAAATGTGTCAAGAAAAGACCCATTGTGAATGCTGGTCTTCTTTCAAGTGGCCAAAATTAAAGCTAATGTCACCCTGCTGTAGGTGGAGTAGCAACCCTCCAAACTGGGGTTGCTTGTAGTGAAAAGCAACCCCACTCACATAACACACAGTAATTTGATATAATGTTTTTATAAAAAAAAAATAAAAAAAATGCAGCTTTGATTACATTTAAAAATACATTCTCATATGTGCAATTTAAAAAAAAACATATCATTGGATGGAATCATTAAACACCGCTTCAGAACCAGTGTCGAGGAGGGAGGCCATTTGGGAACATTTATCTGGGTTAGGCGATATTATGGAATGGCTCCAGTTAGAGTCAGGGGAAGTATTATATTCCAAATAAATCAAAACATAGCACATCATTTTGTGCAACTGCTTAAAACAGTATCTACTACAGCAGGGGTTTTCAAAGTGTAAGAGAGTGAGCCCCCCCTCGGAGAACACATTTTCAGCCTGTTGGACATTGACGTAATAATATAATAAATATCTTCTCAGAAAATGGGGCTTATTTAAAAAGTTGCACCACTGGCTTCGTACTAAAATGTTAATTACAGAATTAACAGTTCTGAGAAAGTTTCAACTGCATGACTTCTCCCATTAGTCCTCCCCCCCCCCCCCCCCACACACAACCACTTGAAAAGTCATAGTGCGACAAAAAATAATGGCCGTGGAGCAGACTGACAGTAAGCTTGATGAGAGAAAGGGAGTCAGAGCAGCGGAGAGAGGGTAAAAGGCAGAGAGGCGAGAGACACAAGGAGAGAAAGCGGGAGAGAAAGATGGCATTATGATAGAGAACAGATTGTGCTGATTCTACTCTCTCTACTCCCTAACCCGTCTCCCATCGGCGCCCACCCATTCCTCAGCCAGACACTTTCTTAAGCTAAACTAAATGGGCTAATTAATCTGGGCTAATGGTGGGTGACAGCAAATATGCTAGCACAATTATCACCCTATTAAAGATTCATATTCCAGTCCATAATTGAAAATGAAAAGGTGGGGTGAGGGGGAGGATGGGTGGGAGTTAGGTCCAACAGAGTGGAAGATGAGAGTCGTTTATTATCATCATCAGGTAGCTGGAGCCAGGTGGCCCCCGCATTGACATCCAGGAAGTGAAAAACTCTGCATTAACACACAAGACTGCTTTGCACTACATACAGGTTGTTACATCTGCAGCGCATTATCTTAGGTTTCTGAAAATATTGAGTGTAAGTTGGTGGCTGTAATTAGTTTTAACATCTCAAATTGGTCTTTCACTTTCAAACAAAGTCTCTTGACGTTGATTATGTGGACAGATATGGAACTGGGCAATTGTAGATGAATAAATTATATGCAATCCATCCAAGTGTATGACTACATATCAAACCAGAAGGGTTTTCTTCACATACTCCTCCATGCTTCCTTCCAACACACACACACACTGCTGTGTAGTTTAATCAGCTACGCAATGCAAATGGACTTGTCGGTTTTGATTTCCACATCAGACCACCTCGGTTATAAATATGTAACTATTGCTGAAATCACAAAAGGTGCAATCGCTGGGGAGTCCCACCAATGATGAATAAAATGAGTGCATGATGGTGTGTGTTTGTGTATGTGTGTCCCTGAAAGGTAGATCTGGAGGGAGGGAAGCTCATGTTTTTTGTGTTGAGCGAGATTCATGCTCCATTTTACTTCTTTTTTTCTTAATGCACCAGAGCCAATGAGGAGATCAGTGGGCTAAATGAGTGTGTTGTGTGTGTGTGTGTGTGTGTGTGTGTGTGGGTGTAGATGTAGAAATGTGAGTGTGAATCTGGACTTTAAGACAATATATCAAGTCATCTTATAATAAAGGAAAATTTAATTATAAATGTCTAAAGAAATACCTATTACGTTTGAAAGCCATGTTATTTAATAGGGTCCATTGCCTGATTCCCCTTAGGTATTATTTTAGCATTGGTAATATGGCCATCACAAATATTCACTAGTATATAAGCTGCTTTGTCATATTGTCTAATGATGTCATTGAGTTGAGGTATGCCTATACTTTTTTTTTTTTACAGAAAAGTACGTATTCTGATGGCTCTTCGGCATTGTGCCACTTTTGGACATTTATGGACATGAAAGCCAAAAAAGAAAGCGAATTTGAACATTTGCAATCATGGACATTTCTGAGCTGCTGCTAAAAGCAAGGCCGGTGTGGCTTTGATGGATTTGTATATTGACCATTTTTGAACACACATAACTGAAAGAGTGGATTTAAATTGAGTCAAAAGAATCAACAGTGAGTGCTGCTGACTATCTGGCCCCCCCATCACCCATATGCAGAATTGATACTGCGTCATCAAGTTGTGAGACGGCCTGGATCCAGGTAATTCAGAGTGGACGCCAGGGGAGGCAGGCAGGGAGGGAGGGGAGAAAGATGAGAAAGAAGATGAAAAACCTCAAATTCAATCTGGCATGGTGCGAGGGACTGAGGGGAAATAAGGCGGTTTTGATTTGTCTCTCATCCCTCGCTCGCGTTGTGACGGAGCGATAGAGCATAGCCACCGTACAGAGAGCACCAGCAGCGGCCGACCCACGGGAAGAGGGGGAGGAGGAGGGGGTGGAGCGAGGGATGGAAAGGTAAAGGTGACGGAAGAATAGAGGACGAAAGAGATGGAAAAATGCAATCCTATTCCAAGTAAAAGAGAATCATTATCTCCTCTAAAACAGAAGGCGATGGAAAGGTGTGCCCTTGGCAGGCTGTGGGTTTCAAAAACAAACCGTCTACGAAGGCTATAGTGTCGGAAGTCAGATTTTCCATCAAAATAATCATCAGGCCATTTTCAGCCCTTCAATAAAAAATGTATTAAATAAAAAAAACTTGCTTGCGTGACGGGCTAACTTTTCATAATGAAAGAAAATCTATTTAAAATATGATTTAGTCAATAACCTATTTCGGCATGCATCACATTTATAGCTCCCTTTACAACTGGATTGTTAAGCTAAAACAGTTTTCAGCGAGATCATTAAGGTAATTGAGGCGGAACGCAAAAAATACATTGAGTTAAAGGTCCATTGGGCAAAATGCGTGACATACATTCTCATGTGGAACAGCATTTTCCCTTTAACCATAGATTAATAGTTTGAATTCTCACATGACCCATTCTGTGTGCAACTGTCTCAAGTGCTCTTTGACATTTGACACGTCCACAGCAAAAGGTCCAGGTAATCAACAACATCCAGACCTGATGCCAAAAGACTGTCATTGCATCTTTAGCTTTAACCATTTCCATTTTCTGCAGCACCCTTGGCTATACTTTGTCCACACCCTATGTTTGTCCCACCAATCACAGTCAGATTCTACAGTATTTCACCTTTATCTGACTGAAGAATCTGGTTTGCAGGGCATCACTGAGCCCTGCACCGGTTTTCCACTGGGCAGCGAATCATTTTCAGCATAGCTATAAACTGTCTTGTATTTTGTAAAACCGGTTAGCTGAAAGAGTTTAAGATTGATTCAAATTCTTCTCATAAAATGTGTTTTGTATCTATGTAATTATGAAGAATCTTGTACAATAATGTATCTGCCTTCATCACGCAGGCATTGACTTATTATATGTTGACGTCCTGTCCAATGGCTTAGTGCAAACATTTAGAAAAGTATTTCGGTTATAGATGGCAATGCCACCAAAAGCGACACAACTTGACACAGTTGTAATTTGTATCAAGGATAACATGGCAATTGGCCCACTGATGGCATGATGGCATCTAATTGGTCTCTCGACAAGTTGATAGCCTCTGATTGGTGTGTTTCTAGTATCATCTCAGGTAAACGGTTTGCTCTTTGCTGTGATTATAAAGACACTGGGGACTGGGCACTTGGGCTTTGAAAACACTTTACTTTGACTCTAGTCTTTAAACTTTCACCCATGCAATATGAAACCAACTTTAAGTGAAAAAAAAATATTTTAAGAGAAAGGTCAAACATAAACTTCATACTTGGCATTAAAGATAGAGTCAGCGATTCTGCATAATGTCAAAATCAATTTAGTCAAAATCAGTGAATATCTCCTCACTATCTGCTAACTGTAACTGTGCGTGTGTGCTGAATTTATTTATTTTTAACATTTGGCGTTAATACACAGCCTAGGCTCTGTAAACAAAAGGGGCCCACCGTAGCTAGCAACATGCCCGTATACAGAACCTAGGCTGTGTATTAACACTGGATTTCTTTTCAGCATGCACACAGTACGGACAGGTAGCAGATCACGAGGAGATATTCACTGATTTTGACAAAAAGTGATTTCACATGCATCCTCCAGAATCCCTGACTCCACCTTTAAATGTTACCATTTGACGGCAGATTTCAGACAGGGCCATTTTACTCATATATGAAAATGAACAACTTTTATCTCTCTTTTTCAACAGAACTACTCGTGCGCAACTCCATCAGCACTTCTCACCTCCCATCATTTTTCAGTCTGGCAGTGTCGGCAGAGAATTTAATTCTCCGGACCAGTGAGGAAATGTACTACTGTCACACACACACACACACACACGCACACACACGCACACACACACACACACACACTACATCAACAACATATTAGACAAAAGCTTCAAACTTTCAGATGCCTGTCATGCTGCAGTGTTGACAGGAACAAGACAGGCTCTAAAAAAAGCCCCCTCATAGCTCCTGTAAAGACGCAGAAAACAAGGGAAAAACCCCATGCATCTTAGCACAAAGACAGACATGTAAGTATTACATCTGTGATCTAGATGCTCCTCTCGACATTGCAGTGGGAACAAAACACAACAAATCCCTCATTCACATGATTCCTAATAAAGCGTTAAGTAATTTTCTAAGGTTTTTTCTGACTATTTTACCTTCTTGATTTTTACGTCATCATCTATTAGGATGTTTTTTGTGTATTCATCTGCATTTAGCTCTTTAGCTAAGATTATCCTGTAGTCCCAATATGTTTGTATCACTTACTCACATAGTAGGGGAGAACGGGGGAATCTGAGGCATCGGGTAATGTGAGCCACCCCCTGTATCTAGGCAACGGAAAACATTGGTGGTCATGTGAGATATATGTTTTCAAGTCCCTCTCATTTCCCCATGGCCCTGAAAGAGAGGACCTCATGGTGCTGTGGTAAGCATGTTTTTTTCACCAAAATAGGTATTTTGCATGTAAAAGTAAATTGTCTTGCTGTCAACTTAATCAACTGTTGTGCCAAAGCAAATTTATTCACGTAGAAAAACTTCTATCATACGTGTTGATGAACTACCAACATATGAAACCATGTGATGCTGATAACTGAAGATTACCCTGAAATGCTAAGAGAGGTAGTTTTTTCTCAAATTGTGGTGGTGGGGGAAAGTGAGCCAAATGCTGTGGGGGAAAGTGAGCCACTGTCTCACTTTCCCCCACCATGAGGCACAAGTTAAGTTTAGTCTTAAACATATTTTAATGTAATATTACATAACATATGTTTTATTTTAATGTCATACACATTGTAGAAAAGCCATCATGCCAAGGAAATACACCAGGAAGACAACCTGGGGCAACCACACGGAAAGAGCACCTTCTCATCTTTCCCTGTAACCTTCAGGGCTGGAATGTAGAGTAGGCCTAGTTGTAGAGTATGACAGGCTGATGTTATAATCCAGTTGGGTCTACTCCTGTGTTCTGAGTCCCAGGCTGTTCTCGCTGGTTCTGATTTTCCTATGCTTTGACCCCCAGACACTTGCTGGCTCTAATGGTCCTGTGTTTTGACCCCCAGACTGTGTTCTAATCTAACTGGTTCTATCTTTCATTTGAATCTTATTAAAACCTATTGAATTATAATGTTGTATTTGATTTTGTTCAGAGTTACTTTCAAGTGTTTAAAAAATTTGCTTTGCTTAATTGACCAAACCCCATCATTCTTTTACTAGTCCGACATTAGTTCGGGAATGTGTGGCTAGCTTTCAGGATACTTACTGTTACAATATGTGTTGTTATGGTAGTTTCAGAGTGGAAAAAGTAAGTGGATCAGTTTACCCTACAGCTGGGGTAAAGTGAGCCACATGACAACTTTTTTTTAAAACAATCATATTTTCACTGCCCTTTGTCTTGAAAAAATTCTGCTAATGCCCATTTCTAGGAAACATCCTGAATTAATGGGAAATGTGTAAATTTGAGTGATAAATCATTTTAGCTCCCTTAGAGGGGAGCAAATGTAAAAAGTGGCTCAGATTACCCCGCTCTCCCCTACATATTTTGTCATTTGAATAGGTGCTGTTAAATTAATCAAATGTAAAATAACTAAAATAAAAATAAACTGTTTCCGGGACCACATTTATTGATGAACGTGAATATGTGTTTGAGTGTTTCCATTTAATATGGCTTGATATTGTATCAACAGCAATTTGTCTGTTCTGAAAACATTAAGAACTAAAATCACAGCAATAATACTGCTTTTTACAACACATGTATATAAAGAAGTCATTGATTTGAGCATCTCATATAAATATATATACACATGCATTTAAATGTAAGGTAGAGCTTGACCCAAACTTGTGTAATGTTAAACCTAAAGAACATTATCAAACTGTAGCCTCAGGGCCAGGCTTTTATTACCATCCTCAAATGCTATTGCAGGGGCGTGAGGTGCAAAGATATTGTAGAAATAGCAATGAAAAATTCCTCCCGTTACAACACAATCACACCTGAGCCAAAGGAATTTGAAATTATGTTGGCGACCTCTAAAGTTAAGTATAGCGCACAGCCCAAATTCTGGAGCTATTCATGTTTTTAAAATGAGAAGTCTAAAACCAATCTCACTATGTCAAAAGATCTGGGGTGAACACACTTTCCAAAAGATTCCAGAAACTTTGTCAACTAACTTAGTAAAGCCAAATAAAATTTTAAAGGATGAAACAGATATGTCATACTAATAGCTATCCCTTTTGTAAACCAAATATAAAAAAACAACACCATTTTCAAAATAAGAGTTAGGGTTATGTTAAAATAAGAGTTGTAGAGAGAGGCCTTGTGGAGGTAAATTCTAAGCAAAGGAAGCATGTTTGAAAAAAGCAAAAAGAAAAGTTGAAAAAACAAATCAATCCAACATTGTGATTTACAAACTTGACTTTGAATAGCCAATTCCTACTGTAAAATGAAATGCCTTTTTTAAAATACATATTCAATCACTCCATCACCTTGCTGAATTCCTGCAGAGGGGTCCTTGAACATCAGTCATTCCTATTTCATGAATGCTTGCCAAATTTTTTAAGGATTTTTTTATTTAAAAATGTATTTCTGTTTTTGACTATTTTTAATAGTATATAGTGAAGAAGAAGTCAGGAAAAAAGAGCGGGAGATGATGTCCAATTTGTAATGCAACCTGTACAAGGTAAACTATCACTGTATTTATGGGCTGCTGCTATATTTATATATTGCCTATCTAGCATTTACAAGCAGCAAACAAACATGTAACAAAAGCTGTGTAAAACTACATTACAGTGTGTTTTAGCATTGTATTAAGTGTTCATAATATTGCTTATACATGCTTAATATCGGAAGTTAAAGTGAAGTATTGCCACTTGACCGTAATGTTTGATGATATTTTGTATGAATATTCTTTGTAGAATGACAATCTTTGGCTAATTAATTACAGCTGTTGAACGGTGTATAAAAAATGTAATTCCAATTCCTTTTGGTATACTTACAATTGCCTGCAGAGTGTTATGTTAGAACCATGAGAACAAAGACTGGAAAATGCTATGCAAGGATAGATGAAG
This sequence comes from Ammodytes marinus, assembly GCF_949987685.1. Taxonomy (NCBI): domain Eukaryota; kingdom Metazoa; phylum Chordata; class Actinopteri; order Uranoscopiformes; family Ammodytidae; genus Ammodytes; species Ammodytes marinus. Next base: position 5,803,032 of record NC_137216.1, on the reverse strand, counting down.
TTGGCTACTGTATTGATAGTGTTTATAATAGGTGAACATGTGTCACTATCAGACAGCATTAAGCCATTGGTCATTTGTGGCAGACGACTTCCTTGCTTAACTGAGCATCCTGGTCTGACAGACTCGCTGGGGTTTGGTTTGGTGGCTCGCGGTGGAATGTAAGGACTATCTGGGTAATGGAGCGCCACACAGGCTCAGCTGGGAGTTAAGAGGGAAAAATGAGCACTGCCAACGCACGCACACGCACAGACACAGACAGATACACAGACACGGACACATACCTGCAGCACAGCTAATTCAGAGGTTGCCCCGCTCAGGTTTAGTGTTATTGATTTACGTAACACTAAAATGTGTCCTTCAATAAATAATAAAAATAAAAACACAACATATGGCAACCTGTATTTCACTTGCGATTCACTGGCAAAAGTGATGCTTTAACTTAAAAAAATGATTTTGATAATAAGTTACTGCCCATCATTGTCCATATCTATTAATGATATTTTCCATAAAAATAGTAAAACACAGTGTAAAAATCTCAGAGTTCAACGTGAGATCCTTTTAGTTTACTGGCATACAAACTTTTGCACTTTTAATGTCTCACAAATGGATACGAAGCTCGACTGAATTACTACAAGGCTATTGTGAGGGACTTGCATTTTCCCCAAAACATGAACATTTGTCAAAAGTGAAAAACAAAGAACTGCAAGGCTGGAGAAGTGTGGAAACAGAAGTGAATCTGTCTTTTATTGTGCTCCAGACTTTAATACCTTGACAGTCGCTCGTTTATCATCATAGACCGCTGATGGTGAGAGAAGGGAAAAGTGGAGAAAAAGCAGCGGCAGAGAGTATCAATTTGAATTTTTTATTTGATGGGTTTTATGGGAGATTGCATTTCAGAAGGCTGGCAGAGTCAAGGTTCAAGGAAGAATGAGAGAGCGAGAGAGAGAGAGAGGCTAAGTCATAAAGGCCAGGCCAGAAAATAATGGTGTCCCTGCACATGACGAACACACACTAACACTTTTGTTTGCAACATTCAATATAGGCTGCCCCTTACCATTATGTGCCTCATAAGAAACGGCGTCACAAATTTTCATAATTTAGCTACAGCAAAAACACTGCTGAACAGAAACCACACACCTTTTTAATATCATACTTATGTTTCTTTCTCACAAAATTCCCTAAAACAATTTTACAAACACACACGCGCACACACACACACACATTTCTTAGTCTGGCTTCAGGTGTGGTCATAAATCATCAGAGTGAGTGGCTATGATTCCCCCTGTGCCTGCAGGGCCAGGTGGTGGGTGTTGGGAGGGGGTGGGGTTGTGTGTGTGTGTGTGATGGGTTGTGAGCAGGGCTGGAGGGCCAGCGAGGATGAGGCTGCTGCTGCTAAATAGCTGCCTTCGCTTCCTGTGTCCGTCAAGGCCAGGAAGGACGACCCACTGCTCAGCCTCCGGGCCCCGACACATAGCAGACAGCAGCCATCGGCGACACTAACACACGTAACGGTGTGAATAAATACAAAAATAAATAAAAAACACTATTAAGGTGGACGCAGCATACACTGACGACTCACCAGCTGTTACAGTCTGTATATATAAACCAAGAAACAACTAAGATAATTACCAATGCAAAACACTTGTGTCATCACGTAACATTTTAAGATAAGAACTAGTTCATCAGTTTCCTCTACCCATTTTTATTCTAATTTGCATGGCCATTTTAGCTATTTTTAATTGGACTATGTCAGCATTAACTCCATTTGAACTACCTGCCAAAAAAGAAAGTTGCCACTCAGTCTTTTCTGCTGCCGTTTGTCTGATATAGCTCTATTGCAATATATCTTGGAAAGTATTTTGTCGAGTCACGTGACCACAATCAAGCCCCTACATTAACCATGTGTGATAATTGTAACCATGACGATGAAGCTCCCCCCAACCATACCAAGGAAGCTATTTTGACCCAACGCACATTCCCAACTTGTTTTACATTTAACAATTTTAGTTTTAAATAAACCAAGGTACTTTTACTCCTATCCCAATTCCTACAGATAATTTTTCTAAACACAGAAAACATGCAAATATACACTAGCATACACAAATACAACGACTGACTTCACTGCCGACATACAATATGGATTTTTTAATATCGCCGTTTCACTGCTCTCCAACCCACCCACCTCATGCACATACATGATGCAGAGTCTATGAGTTACTCCATTCCACATCCACTCTGTTGTAAATGAGAAACACACTATGAAGACAGACACAGCTTGAGGTGGAAAATGAGGCAAGGACCAACAACTTCCACCTCCAAGGAAACCAGAGGCAAACATCTGCTTGTAATGGCTTTATATGGTGTGTTTAAAGCGGTGTTTAAAGCTAGCAGTTGCAAATGATGTGGAGTTTGACGCAATGCAAAGTGACTGCCAGGAAGATTAGTAACTGTGTGTTGTTTGTTGCCTGACTAACACAGGAAACTATTTGAAAGAGCCTGAAGCCACCCCATATACTCTCACCTGTTTGGACCAGAGTGCAGAAAAGTGCTATGAATTATTTTGCTATGTTTTTTGACTCAAACCCGAACCCTGATGCATTTTATGGCCTTTCCGGAACCACAGAGTATCAAAAAAACACTAGTTTATTTATCAGAAGAGATTCTTTTTGAGGTGAAGATATTTTTTGAGTGAAGATATTGATCGAGTGAGCTGAGTTGACCATTTGATTTATCTGTGTAGTAGGGGAGACCGGGGTAAGTAGGCACACTTTTTACTCTAGTGAGATTTGCTCATCACCTAAACATCTTTCAATAGTCATTCCTACATTAAATTGAAGCTTAAGGTGTTGGCTTGAAATGTGAACCCCTCACTTTTTCTAACTTATTGCAATAAAGAAGAAATTTACCATCTAACACATTGTGACAACCAACCCCATCAAGGGGTCGGTTGTCACACACTATGGGGTTGTTTGTCACAATGTTATCTTTATGGGAAAAATCTTAAAAAGAAGGCAATAAAGCAGAACTACATTTGAAAGTTTAATTTCATTGTCAAGTTGAAAAATAGGCCTACATAACTTTATGCATCTTAACACAAAATGAGCAAGGAATTAACAAACATTAAATCCATATTAAGACCAACCTACTGTATGTAACAACATAAAGAACAAAACAAATAGGTTTAACAATAATAGCCTACTCAACTAGGATACACACATTCACAATCTGAGTTACAGTCAGTGCGGTTACATGGCACAACTAGATTGGATTATGTATATCGAACAAGACACTCGAACGGACCGTGTCACTTGTCTGAGTATACATGGCCTTTCAGAAATCGGATAAATGTCCGATGCATGGCTGTCTCCACTATGCTAGGTGGCGCTGTAGCCCTTTCAACCATGCTTTCAACAAGTGGTTTTAGAGCCACGTCCGCTTCTTTTCCGTCAATAACCCATGGTGTAGCCTATCACGCGCAGGCACACAAGCACAGAACGAGAAGTCCGATATGCGATATCCGATCCCTGTATACATGCAGAGAGAAAGCCGACAATGAACGAATTATCTAGGTGTTCTTATCCGACTTCTCTTGTCCGTTATTGTGCCGATTTGTGTCCGAAGTAGGTGTTTACATGCAGTTTAAAAGTCCTGTTGAGGTCTTATTCGTTTAGTTATCAGATTATGAGTCTGCATGTAAACGCACTGAGTGATAGCAAATGCAGGGTCTGCTCACTCTCTAACTAAGCAGAGATTGTGTGCCCACTGGTTGCACATACAACACTTCTCCCTTACCTCCCCTGAACGGGTGCTGGAGAACGTTTCCATACAAACCAAACACAAACTATCCTCTTCATCTGATGAAGATTCCTCCTCCTGTCTCTTTCCCTTCTGTTTCTTCTTCCCCAGCTGGGGTGGAGTGCACTGGGGTGCAATAGCCTTGGCAACTGGTCTAGTTTGGGATGCACTGGGTCGTTTTGATTTTGTTGCCCTTTTTCTGTTTTGCATGCTAGCTGCCTTTCCTACTCAATTCTCTCCTTCTCTGGGGTGTCAGTGAGGATACAGCTTGACATTTTCTTTTGTTATTCCTTTCCTGGCTGCACCCTTTGGATAACATGTGACAACCAACCCCCCAAAAAATGTGATGACCAACCCCAACTGGAATGTATTGCTAGCATCAAGGCCAACAACCATCTGACAACTAATTAGCTTGCTAAAAACAATCTAAACTATAGCTTACCCTTCACACTTTTTTAGGGTAACAAGTGTTTTGTTATAAACCCATTGTGTAAAAGCCTAGAATAAAAATACTGAGGAGCTAAATATTTTCAATTTGACATGAAAAACACGAACAGTCCTCTCACCTCAAATGCAGCAGTCTAACTCCAAGGAAGACTATGTAGGTGACCTCTGATCCCAGTTGTGGATATTTACATACCAAAATTTAACAGACAGCGCATTCTGGTTCCGAGATATAACGATTGTGACAACCTACCCGTGTGACAAATTACCCCGTTCTCCCCTATCTGGAGAGAGTAACATACGTGAAACTCGTAAATGTAGCCCAAAAATCATTTTGATCCGTTTTTTTTTAAACTGTCCATTGTAACAATGTTACAGGAAGGCAAAACTAAAATCAGTTGATTACTTCCTATATAGCTAGATAAGTTACAACCATGAAAAGTATAGTGACAGACAAGTAGCAGAGCTTAGATGAGATTTAGGAGCTCTACTATCTACATTTTTGACACAATCGTAAATGAGTAAAGATAAGTAAAGATTCAAGCTGCCAATGACAAAAACTGACACTGCAGAGAGAAATCATGGGTGGCAATTGCCGCAGCATCTCTAATTCAGATTTAACAAATGGAGGAAAGCCTTAATCGACCAATCGAGGTCCAGTGTTAAATGTGTCTCATCGAATTAAACTAATGCTGCGAGTTTCAATTGCCAGTGGGAAAACAACCTGTTTGCCGGTAGGGATAGTTGGAAGAGAATGCCAACAGGATAGCTGCAGGTGGTGACAGAGTAAAGAGAGGAGAGGAGAAATGGATCGAACCAGTCCGAGTCCAAAATGAGGAATCGACGATGAGGGGGAGGAGGAGATGAAAGGAAAGAAAAAAAGGAGGGGGCAAAAGAAAAGGGAAAGAAAGTGGACAGAGACAAATGGCCACGGGAAATGGCCGATGCAGGAGAGTCCGCCTATGTGAGACAGTCCTCTCAGCAGCCCCTAACACAGACTGATAGGCCCACCGGGATGCGCTAGCACTCCAATCCATTCCTGTCTGATTCTTCCCTTACTCGGGAAAGAAAAGAAAATCACATTTAAAAGCCATATTCAGGCCTGTCTTACTCACAACGATGTGGCATTGGGACAAGGTGATGTTACAGAAAGCCAGAAAGCTGTAGTAGGCCCATTTGTTATTCAACAAGAGGAGTTTCATTATATTAATTAAAGTTATATTACAAATTGAGCAGCTGACATGTGAATTGAAGTTATTAAAAGGAGCATTTAAAAATCTTGTTTCCGCATGGGATATTGTCTCTTGAATAAAAGAACCATGAGGGAAAAACGTGCTTTTTAGTGGCAAATGACCATGTATCAAACATGTTTAGTGCCATTTGGCGCCTTTATGAAAAGAGAAGCACAGAAAGTAGACATTGCTGGGTCCTTATTTATTTGACTTCTTCAGCTTCCACTCCAAAGGCTCCATTCAACATTTGGATTTAGTTCAGGTCTTACATTTAACCAAACCTGAGGCTGTTTGCATTGACCGCACAAGATTAGATCCGTAAACCATAACACATCCAATGTGCTAAAACTTTCTTTCGATTTTGACTCCTTTCTTTACTTCTTAAAAGCATGCATTTGACCATACGGTGTGCCACAAAGTTCCAGAAACGTTCAGATGTTAACTATCTATTTGTAGCAAAGGCGTGCAGGGATCTTCCTTTTAAAGGACGAAAAGTCTACAGATGGGCGAACAGACACGGCAATGATACTTAACAGTTGGGAAAGGTAGATGGCGAATTAGAACATAAAGACAGAGAGGGGATACAAGGAGGAATACGGGGGATCATTGTTAACTGTCCATGTATGCGGTTTAGGTAACTGAGTGCTACTGTCACCATCCCACAATCCCATTACTTTAGCCAATAAAGCTTTGGCAGTCCAGTGATTACCTCAAGAAACTGGAGAGGGGAAGAATCTTAATAGAAATGGGGATCAGCATTTTTTTTCTTCTGGGTGAAGTAAAAACCTTCACCTCCCTCTCTCTCTCTCCCTCTCTCCCTCCCTCCTTCTTTCGCCTCCTAAGGTGATGTCTCCGGGCACTGACCAGGTAATGCACCGTAATGGAGTACACGTGTGGCGCCGGTGGCCTAATAGAGAAGGGTCGTGGCAGGAAGGGGAGTACCTGTCGTGATGCCTGATTGAAACTGATGGACCAAGGTAAGGGGGCCACAGAGTACTGCCAACCAAACATGGCCACCCCCTGTCTCATCAAATAGACACACAGTATCACAAGCACATACACACACACCCTAACCTCAGAGTCCATTATTCAATTTAGTCTTTCTAATGACCAGTGAATTATGCTGCCAGAGTCGATTTGCCTTCAATGCACTATACTGCTGGACATTTACGCCGCTTTTTCTCCACTTTGCATATTAAGAGGCAGCCATTCAGACGGTGACATCCAATAAGCCTGGTCCAATCAGTGAATTCGGTTGAGGAAGGCATCCGAGACAATGAACACTTGTGGGTAATGTAGTACGATTTAGAAGTACGCTGTATCCCCTGAGACTACATTTAGAACAAATGGTCAACATGTTTCCTACCTTTGATTTTTAGATCATTAACTGTAATGCCCTCACAAGAAACAGTAAACCGGTAAACACTGGTGCTAATGGCCACCGTTGTTTCAGGTAATTGAGAAAATCTGGACACCTGCATGGTATATTTGATGTTTGCTATAGGCAGTTAGGATTTTTTTTTTTTAATCTATCAATTATGTCCTCAGTTTTTACTCCAAAATACTCCAGTAAACACATCAGTAAACATTTGCAGCAAAATGGCGGATAACTTTTTAGCCAGTTCCTACTGATGCTGACTGGGTATTATTCCTAAATTCTGGCATACTGTGCTTAATGTCGCATGACATCTGACAGCAACAAAGCTGCAATGCACCCGAACAGCATTCAATAGTACACACAGATATCTAGACTTGCCATGAGGACCGAAACCAACATATTGGTTTAACTTTTGATGAGAACATAATCAAGCTGCAATTAAGACACATTTTAGGACGGCTGTCCATTCTAAGTGCTACATCCTTTTCCTTTTGATTACAACCTGCCTAAGCCCACCAACCAAAGGTGGTATCTGGTCAATGCCATTACATCTAGTTCACCCCACCAAGTTGGTCTCTCATACACTCGTGCTCTGTGCAGTGAAAACTGTCCCTCTATTCTGTAAGATTCCTAACGTGCAGGTATCAGGTTTAATTCTAATAAAACTCCTCTACTTTTGCTTTCTTCCATCTATCTTTTCAAGGTTGTTGGGTGGCTGCCTCTCCTCTTTTCACAAGGAGCTGTAAAATCTTTTTGACAGCTCTGATTTATGACACAGCATAGGCATTGAGCGCCTGTGGGGCTGGGGGGGGGGGGGGGGAAGTACGTTTGAAAGTGTGTGAATGGGTGGTGTGTACGAGTGGGAATGGAAAGGAACACTACCGCTGTGCTCAATGTTCAAGCACACAGGTAGGGGACTCCCAAAATTCCCATGGGCAGACAAATACCCAGACACAGACACCATCAACAGAGGTAACATTAATATAACAGAGCATAGTACGTATAACGCAAAAACAGCTGTGTCAGCTTGAAAGCCAACACCGGCTTGAAACATTCAATGCCATATAGCGTTAATGTCTTATGATTGAATGAACCTCAACAGTGCCCTACATTGCTTTTAATATTATTTCATTCCTTGGAAATGTTTCTTATGGGCTAAAGAGCTTTGTCTTCTTTGCAGTTGTGCTGTTGGGGAAAACCAGACAAAAGCCACTATGTAATGTAGCTAATGCCTTATAGTTTGAGGATATTCGAAAGAGCCTTGGAAAGAGACACAAAGAGATGCGGGTGTGTGCATGCATGGCTAACTTTTTCAATGCGGCAGTGGACTTTTGCAATTGGACATTGTTTTTTTTATCAGTTATTATTTCCCCTCTGCCTTCCTCTGTCCATTTAACCCCCCCCCCCCACACACACACACACACAATCTTCTCACTGTCCTCCTGTTCTCCTCGCCTGGGTACCCATGGTGCTCACGGCTGACAACGTTTGTCACATCCAAGGCCGGGTGAGACACACAGGAATACTGCTCTGGAGATGTGTGCTCATACTTGAATGTGTTTGTGTGTGTGAGGAGGACGTCTGAAAATAAATGTGCCAGGATGTGACTGCATCCATGTAGATTTGTGTGGGCCAGTGTCTGTGGCACTGTCATCTAGGAGTTAAATGTTAAACCATGGGCCTTTGGTATGGGTACGGTTGATGGACAGTAGTGAGAGGACAAGGTGAGGGACCCCTGCTAGATGAAGAAGGTTGTGACAGCTGACAGAGGGAGAGAGAAAGTGTTCATACATCCTATGAGGACGGATGTCATTACTATGTGGGAGGGGGCGAGGACGGGGGAGGACAGGTACAGTCCGAGACAGACTAGGAGAAAAGTCTACACTATACTAAGAAAACAACAACAATTTGAACTTTGTGTGGTTAGATTCTCAAGTTTCAAATGGATCTTTTCTCTGTATTGGTGGCAAAGGTTTCCACATACCACATGTGTTTGGGAAAATCGAATTTTCTTCCTTACGAGTCCGGTTCCATAACTTCAAAAGAAATTCTGCTCAAATCTCTGACATGAAATCTGCAATATAACCTGGCAGCTGCAAACAGCAAAACATTTCTTTGTTTGAATCCATCGGAAATCTATGAATTTAAAACAATGCAGTTAATATCTCTGTGGCGCTGAAGGGAGCCGACATAAATCCCTGCATACATCTCCAGAGCCGGGGTGTGTGTCTCTCAAGACAGCTAAACGCACCACGGCGGTTTGTGCAATCTCCCTACAATGTTGTTTTTTCTTCATCCCCCCTTTGTCAGTCTGTTACGGTCATTAGCGGCATGCTAATCAAGGCTAATTATATTGAGACAGGCAGACACAACTCATTTCTTATCGTGACAGAGTGCTGCCGTGTTTGCGGTGCCTGGAAATGTGGCACGACTAAATAAGGCAATGCTCCTAATCAACATTTTTTGTTGTTAGGTAAATGAATGCGACCATGTTTTACGTTTGATTTCCCATTGTGACTCTTGTCAAATGTTAATCGCTTTTTCAGAGGCTGTAAATCAGTGTCTGGGGTCTACATGCAGCAGTTTAGATTATTCAGAAGGGGAAAGGAAACAGCTAAATCAATTCAGACGCTGTATTTAGCATTATGTCCTTTTAGTGCATATGGTAATCACAATGTCTAGATCATTAAAAATCAACCAGTGTATGGAAATATTATTAAGGGAATAAGGGAGAATTGTAATTGAAGTCAAGGAAAGTGGAGAAAGAGCAGGAGGGTTTGGAATAAATCGAGGACAGAAACATGTTGTTTGCGAGGGAGGAAGGATGTAAGGTTATTTAGAAAAGGGAAAATGCAGCCAATGTCTCTTGCAAGGCAATGGATTGTAAGCTTCAGAGAGTGCAGAGCCCCCCCCCCCCCCTCTCCCCTTCCCCATTCAAGTTACAAAAGCTAATTTTTGAGATTTTGCTGGCATGGCAGAAAAAGGCCTCTGTTCCCTATTTTCCATATTTCATATACGGCCCATTGGAAAGCATCGTCTACTGCGAGTGTCATGGCTTGGCACATTTATGAGAGATGCATTGGAGAACTTATCACTCGGAAGATATGCTTCAATTCAGCATATTGAAAGTGACTATGTACTGTATGGTAATTCACTTATTATATTATAATCATCCATATGTATATGCCATTAATATAAGCTCCTACACTTACAACTAAAAGTTTGTTTTACAGAGATGCAGGCTGAACTACACATAACAATATTAATTATAATACATTTCATTTACATGCACATTTGTATTTACAATGAATGAAACTAAAGACTGAATCAAAAACCAATTTGACAAAACTTAAGACAGGGGCATTCAAAAACAGTCCAACGAAGGCGATAAAATGACATTCCACTGTAACATTACAATGCAGTCAGTGTTTTTCCCCCTCACTGTGTACATGTTGACTCGTCATAGAAGGTCACGGTGTTTCTCATAACATTATTGACAGCTCTGGCCTTTTTCAAGTGTCCCAGTCAGCCGAGAAGGAGGGACAGTGATTCAAAAAGCACAATACCAGGACCCTGAAACTCACAATTTTAAGGTATTTTATTTAAGTATTATAATATTTAATCTTTATACTTCTTATCCTCAACATGAGTAGATTTTTTTTTTTGCATTTTTCAAGCTTATTTTGACAGTACAGAGGTGAAATGGGGAGACAGGGAGAGAGGGGTGATGACCTGCAGTAAAGGTCCACGGGTCGGAGTTGAACCCCGCAGCAACGAAGGCCGGAGCCAATATGGTACGCGCTCTATCCACTACGCCACCGGAGCGCCCCAACATGAGTACATTTTTGACAGCTGTAATGACGGGTTACTTTGCTGATATAGGATATAAAAGCCAATGTCTTTTTTTTTGCTTGACTGAATGTCTCATACCCCATTCTCCAGTACGCTTTGCTGCGCCTATTGGGATTAGTCTGAATTCTTAAGACATGCTGAAACGATTAAAAGGGTTTCATTTTGTTTAAGTCAATTATCCGTTATCGGCTCAATAGCCAGGTTCTTTGGTCAAATTATTCAGGTAATTAACTGTATGTTTGAATGAAAAGTACAGCTCTTAAGAGAGAACTAAATAGCAGCTTACTGGATTACGGCTTCAGAGTAGTGTTCTCTGTGTATTATTTGTATTAATTTAGCTTTGCCAATTGGACATTGGTGAAGCATTTTGTAGCACATGAGTTGTGTTCAGGGCTGTAGTGTGGATTAGTGGTTGATGGCTCTTCTCACAGATGACCCTGGTCAACCCCTTTATTGACATATTGAAGTGTCCTTGTGGAAGACGATAACCTACACTTAATAGAATCCCCCGCCCAGTGGTACCGGCTCTGACCTCACTGAGTAGTGAACCGGGCAAAGAGATTTCCTTGAGTGTCAGTGTCACATAATTCTACTGATGATTGTCTTTAAAACAAGTACGTGACCTCATCCTCATAGCTAGCATTAGCTGCTAACCCACCAGGCACTAGAGCTAAAGCACTAAGTAACTTATCAGGAGGCTTCCAGCGCGGGGGAATTAAAGCTGACTGAGAGCAAGCTGAGCAGCATTGCTCCAAAGTCCCGCTTAGTCATCGTTTCTCTCCGTCTGGTGAAAAAGTGCCACTTTGGTTCCTGTGGCGATAAGGGAGAGTGAAAAGGCCGGAAACAGACCTGTGTAATGCTGATGGACGCAGTCAGTCTCTGAGTGAGCGGGGCTCCAGTGTGAATCGGGGGCTAAACATGCAGCCTCAGCAGCGGTGGATTTACTTGGATGAATGGAGTCGGCTGGATGCGGAGGGCGGCGGGGGTTCAGAGGGTGGCGGGTCTCAAAGCAAGTGGCTGAGACATGGCTAATACTGCCAGTGAGCTGTGGCCACCTAAGTAATTACTACCTTTGCTGTTAGGCTAATCCCCAGAGCAGAGCAGCAAACTCAGGAGGGAAAAGCTTAGAGCCTCCCCCGACATCAATGACACCGAGACACAGACCTGTCTCACTCAGGGAGAGAGAGAGAGAAAGAGTGGGCATAGAACAGACCATCTCATTCATCAGTCTTAACTAGTAGATTAATATTTCTGATCCTTAAAACAATACACTTTCTTAAAGGAGGGCAAAGCAGGACACAAACTTATAAAAGTGTCTCTTGAATCAAAACAGACTTAGTAGCCTATATCGCTCCAGATTTAGACTTTTTTTTGGAGTGTTTGCCTTTCATGAAGCAAAGGATGCAGAATCAAAATACGTAACTGAAATATGAATCCAGGCATATTTGTAATGTGATTTCTCTTAGATTTACTTTTTTTTCAATACATATGCTGAGAGTCAGAGTTTTTAAATGTTTTCGGGTGGTGCACCAAGGTGCCAAAGACTCATAGTCACTGTAAACTGTAAGCCAAAAAATCTTCAAAAAGAAAAGAATATTTTCTGATGGGGTCTACAATTTGTCTAAGTCTGAAATGTAAGGACAAATTACAGTAAAACAGGTCTATTCATTTTTTTCCCCTTAAAAGGTAATAAGAAAAAAACGAAATGCTTTATGCTTTGATTATATGTGCGAATACACATGTAATTCATATGGTCAAAGATTTGGTGAATTTTGTGTAATTGAAATTAAGGTCTTTATTATATTTATCTAAGTCCCCCATTCCCCCAAACCTCAGCCCCAGACAATATAAATGTATATGAGGGGGAAAACTAGGGTAAATCTGATTCAGAATTTCAAAATACCACATTTATTATGAATATTATTTATTATGAATAAAATAATGTAAAAAATCTTATTTTGATTTGACATTTACTGGGGTCAATTACATCCTTGTCTGTAACGATTGTATTTTTTAGACATTCATGTGTGATATCATGCGAGCGTAATTTTGACAAGACACATTTTTTGATGGAAGTGAAGTACATTTTTCTCGTAAAATAAATACAACTTCGAGTGAAACTTTTCCACACATAACCCATTAAAGAAAAAAGAAAATATGCTTCACCGTTTGAAGTGTCTAAAGTTAATTTAAAAAAAGAAAATGTTGGTTTCATAACCACACAAAAACATACTGTGAAGAATGAATAGCTTTTTAAACTCTAAAGGCACACTCAATAGAACCAAGACCATGTCTATAACAAGCCAGCTCAGTGTCACTGTGTGAATATGAGCTGCTGCAGCGAGGGGTTACCTTTGCGTTCCGAGCGTTTCTTGCGCCTCCTCTTGAACCTGCGTCGGATCAGGCAATAATAGGAACCCAGATTCTGTGCGCCGTTGGTAAGAAGGGCCATGGCTTGGTCAGCACTTACAATGTCGTAAAAATTAGCTCAAGAAGCTCTCCAACAGCACTACGCTAACCTTGACTTAATACGACTTCAGCTGTTCGGATCTCACTGTGAACACATGCACGTGGTCTACCCGTCCTTGACTTCTGACTGGGCTATCTAAACACAAGCTGAATGATACTCAGAACGTCCCAACTCCAAACACCTGCAGCGTTTCTTTGGTTCTACTTTGGTCCTTGCCTTTGTATCCCAACTCTCTGTCCCTCCCTCCCTCCCTTTACTCCTCCTGTCGCCGTTTCTCTCCTCTGTTGACTCCATCTCTGCCCAATCAGAAGTGAGGGAGAGGGGAGGCGATGGAGGAGAGTGTGAGAAAGGGGAGGGGACTAGCGGAGGAGAGAGAATCCTGTTTTCATGTGGTTGTGACTTAACACAGGGAGCACAATTGAACCCTCTACCTGTCTGAGCCAAACTCAATATATACAATATACTGTGTGTGTGTGTGTGTGTGTGTGTGTGTGTGTGTGTGTGTGTGTGTGTGTTTGTGTGTGAATATATTTAATCAGGAAATATCACATTGAGAACAAGTTCTTCTTTGCAAGTGATACCTTGATAAAGACTTCTCCAACAAGCAAATACAATGCACTCACTCATACACACACATTCAGACATGAACACGCATAACATTCAACCTTGCTTATGTCACCCTTGTGATGTTAAAATCAATTTAGACGTTCCCCCTCGTAACTTTAAGATTTTCTATTTTGTTGTGCTTGTATTTGCTCTCTACAAAAAGAAAACCCATCAGTTAAAAGTATGAGGCAACTCACACATAAACACTCTGCTGTCCTCTAGTGGTATTTCTTTGTAATTACATCTGGCATGGCACAAGACAGGATCATCCAAGTGCAAACTTTTAAACCTCCGAGGGCTCACTAAGGCTTTATATAAAATTGAGTGATGAAAGGTATGTAGGTTTTGTTGACAAATGATTTACTAAATTTCTTGATTTGGCAAATTCAACAAGAGAAGTTGTAGACAAAGACAAATAAAGAGGGAACTGTGTCTGAAATAACAGATATGGAAAAAGGGGAGAAAAGGAAAAACAACACTCACCTTTGGCTCTGTTGTGATATGTGCGATCGTAAAAACCTGACAGGGAGAGAGAGAAGATGTTCCAAGTAAGTAAGCAGCAGACGTTTTGGCAGATTGCACAATGACTGTCATGGATCTGAATGACTTGGCGCCACCAAGTGAGTGGTAAATAAATACAGAAGTCAAGTAAGACAAAAGGTACACACACTAGATTCATGCTCCATTATATTTAATAGTCATTCATTTGGAAAGCTTTCCACATCAGCTTATCCCAGCAACACAATCTGCAAATTGTTCAAAAATACTGGTGTCTCTGGCCGATAAAAGCCATTGTTTGAACTAATGGAAGACAGGTTTTTTCTACTAAGTGAAGCTGGATCTACTAATTTAGATGGAGGACAGTTTTTTTCCCCCCTTCTAAATTCCCCAGAAAAGTGAGTGTTTTCAGGGTTTACCTGTGAGCGATGCATTTGACAAACACCAGGCCCTTTTTTTTAGATATTGTTGTGGTGGTCAAAAGTTACAAAGAAATATTGAGCTCACCCAGACCAACTTTGCAAATAATCAACAAACATAATTTACTAAGATAAATAAGCTGAAGGCTAATAAAAGTTCAAGTCATCATCTGTCTCTTCACAGATTCTCTATTGGTTTTAAGTGGCCAAATTCGCCAAAAAGCGTGCTGTCATTTTGAAATTTGTGAGTAGAAAGCATATGATAAATCTGCTCAGACAAGGCAAGAAGCTTAAAGGTGAACAAATTGGAATGAGTGAAAATGTAACCAAGAGAAAGGCTTATCTGACCTATCAAGCGAGAGGGTTAAAAAAATGTGGACAGGTCCAACAAACTTGGACGAGAGATGGAAGAATCTTCATCAAAATGAAGGGAGCTACACCCGAGGAAGCCAAAATTGTGCAAATCAAAACGGAGGAGGATTTGGATCAATTCCGGAGGGACGAGGATCTGATCAACCCAAGCAGCGAGAATGAGCAAAACATCCGCTTGGATAAATGATCATGAAAGTCTGGAGTTATTAGCTAATCATTATTATCGGACCCAAATGAAATCAATGACCCAGACAATCACTTCTACACTATCGGAAAAAGAGACTGTCATTACCATACTGAGGATTAATTCATCAGATGCTTTCAAACTAATGGGAAATTGTCCATCTTTCATTTTTAATAGCAGAAGTCTCTACACAAACTTTTCACAAATTAAAGAATATCTACAGAAATTCTCCAACCAGTTCAACATCATTGCAGTGTCAGAAACATGGATTAAAGAAGGCAAAAGCATGGACTTAGAACTAAAGGGATTTAAACTGGTTTGTGTCACAATATAAGGTTTGAAATCGTAAATACAATGTGCTCTGCAATTGATAACCTGATGGAATGTGTGACTATTGAAATTCAAATGAAAGATACATGTTAATTATCAGCTGTGTGTACAGAACACCCGATTCAAAAATGGAAGACTTTATAGAATACGTGGGAGAATTACTTTCAAAGGCAAATCAAAAGAAGATGTTTATCTGTGGGGATACAAACATTGATTTACTTTAAAAAAAAATAATTCACTGACTGAAGAATTTGTAAATACACTGCATGTTATGGGACTGCAGCCGAGGTCAGCAGACAGACTGACTGTTTTGAATACTTTTGCAGATGTGTTTAGACTACTAGAGAAGAAATGGACAAAGCCATATCACTATCTGCATTGTCACAGGCAGAGAGGAAAATGGAAAGCATGTCTGTTGTACACTGGCAATGAATATTGAGACCTAAAATTGTCTGTGTATTGGAATGCATCTTCTTAAAAAACAAAAAATAAATAAAATAAAAACTGTTTTAACTGTATCAGTAGCTGTGTATCTGAGGCCCTGTTCTCACGGCAACACGAAACGGTGCAAACGCGGAAAAATTCCTGCGGTTGCACTATATCATGTCCATGAAAACAGCAAACGCAGGCATGAAACCGCAAGTTTTTGAGATCTACTCCCAGGGAGGATTTTTTGGAAAACACAACGGTTTTGGTTTCATGTGAACACCGAAAACATTTCCCCTGGTAACGCTGACGTCACGGCTCCACCCTCACGCATTGCGTTTGGAGATAAATGGGCATGCGCCGTCTTTGTAGGTCCATGTGCGCCAGTTGGAAAACAACAACAACAATGGCGGATCACCGAGCTGTATTCGCTGTGCTGTTGCTGATTTTGTTATCGCGCCTACAATCGCTCATCGTCTTGTAGTCCAGGGTCACTCTTTAAAGCAGCTCCACCTCGTCGTCGGTCCACACAAAACTGGTCGCCATGTTTGTTGTTGTTTTTCTCAGAGCTGAGAAAAATAATCGTTCTTGCGCAGGTGCACCTTTTTATTCAATTCTTACAGCCGACACCGGATGCACCGGAAATGCTATTTACAACTACCTTGTACCGCCCACTGCTGGCCTGGCATGCTTACTACATCGATTTCGTCCCGTTTCCTCTGAAAACATGTGAAGATGTCAGATAAATTGTGTCTGAACGGGGGTTTTTTTTAAAACCAAAAACAGGAAAACTGTCACGTTTTCACCGTGAGAACAGGCCCTGAATCTTTTGGCAGTGGGGCCGGGACCTGATAAGCCTTTGGCTTCTCCTGCCACCCTTCGGACAATAACACAAAGTAATATGTATAAATATGCAAAGAGAAAATTGTGTATTGTGTGTAATTGTCCGGAAGAAAAAAAAAAAAAAAAAAGTCTGGGATTTGGCTAGGCCACTCAAGGACAGCCCCACTCTAGCATTGTATTGGCTGTATGCTTTGGGTTACTATCGTGCTTAAAGGTTAACGGTCGCCCCAGTCGGAGGTTCTGTGTGCTCTAGGTCAGGTTTTCCTTTAAGAACTTCTCTGTAGTTGGCTGAATGAAGAGGTGACCAAGGGTTTCTTGGTCACCTCTCTAACTGAGGGCACCTTCACACCTGAGTTCTCTTCCAGTTTGCTTCCTTGGTTCAAACCAGATTTGAGAATGATACATTGTTTAGTCTTTTCACCAGGTTTGGTTTCTTCAAACCTATCCATTTTCCCCTGGTCCGTTGAGTTGGTGAAGCACACCAATATGCAGCGGCATACAGGCCCGCTTTAACCTGCCATTAGGCCCTGGGGCTGAGAGGTTTTGTAGGCCCCCTGAGAGGGGTTCTTACAATAAAAGTGTGTAAAAGTTTGTCTAGAGCACAAAACACATTAGTGACTGGTCCCTCTCTGAGCCAGATAACAGTACAATATTTATATTAATGAATGACCAAATAATTTTAAGGTTACTTTTACATAAACCCAAAACCGAGTCTAATGCCTTTTAATTATTATTTTTTTTAAATAACATAGTTCGTGGCCCTGCTCTTCGTAGGCCCTGGGGCGGGAGTAATAACCTGGTTGCTGAACTGCTTTACAATTGGTTAAAATTGTCATGAGGGAAATCTACAGAAAGAAACTACAGGAAGTAGATTGTCTTCCTCATCCGATAATGCATAGCGTAGCTGGCTACGGGAGCTTGTTAAGTTTATAACCTTGCCCTGATTTATGCCTCACCTCAATTATATCTTCAGATGTCTACGGAGACTTCCTTGGACTTCATGGTTTTTATCCTGACACAGTGTGTGTTGTGGGATATACAGATTTGTGATTAAACTATGCCAAATCAATTCATTTTGCCTCCAGGTGGGGTCCAAGTTCTGGATACATCTCAAGAATAATTAAAGCAAAGATTTTTGAATTGCATTAATTTGATCCAATTAAGATTACATCTACATCAGGGCTCGGAATACTTCCCAATACCACTGTCCATACTGTCCTTTCCCAGTGTTACACAGGTAAACATTTTTCATTCAATTTCCTCAATAATTATTACAATTCAAACTGTGTCTTTGGCAGCAATAAAAAGTGAAAAATGGCTCAGAGCCCACAGGATGTTCACTAAAAATAGCAGTAAATATACAGGGGGGTGTGAAAAACCAAATCCTTAAAGCTCCATAGCCTCTCTGGTGGTTACGGCAGCCGGGGATAGAGATAATAGTAAAGGAATGAGAGATGAGGAAAAGGAGGGGTAAAAGCTTGAGAGGAGTGAAGGGAATGGGAAGGAATGATGTAGAGAAAAACCCTCGGAGTGAGAACGTAAGATAAGGAACAAGGCAAATCAGGCCAGGGACATGGACATGAAGAGCTTGATGATGAAGTTAGGAAAGGTTAGATGAGGTGAGGAGTTCTGTTTTATATGAGAATAGTTTATTTATATTTTTTATATTAACGGCTGTTTTGATCCAAAGAAAAGGATCTTGAACATGTGAGGTCGTTTGGGGTCAATGAGGCTTGCTTCACTGCTGCCAAACTCTTCCACACTTCTCCCCGTTCCTCTGGCGTATATGAAAACATTTTTAATAAGCTAATTAAGAGATCTTTGAGGGTAGAGAGGATTGCAAATTAAAGTCATGAAGTTAAACTGAGCAGAAAGAGAGAGAAAAGGCAGACATATGTTCCAACAGAGAGAATGCAAAACAGCTACTCAGAAAACAGTCCAACGGAGAGAGGAAAAATAAGTAAGAAAATAAGACAGATGGTTACACAAACAAGAAGTGAGCCAGTCAAAAGATTCAGGATGAAAAAAAAGTTCTGCTACAAAGAAGCCCAAAGAGAGAGAGAGAGAGGAGATGATAAACTTAAATATACTCCAGACGCAAATTCATTCATGCTTCTGTGGGCAGGCCAACAATAACTACGGCCCGCCAAGTCTCACCACAACCGCCTTGGCTATGTGTTTTTTGTTTTGCTTTGTTTTCTGTAAGGGGGAACTAGTCCATCTCCATCCACTTCCTTTAGTATTAGAATGTATAGAATCGGTGCAAAAAAGATGCAGACATGGGAGACTGGACATTCACAGTGGATGCCCCACAGAGGCACATGTTGTTCCACAGGCAGACTCTCTCTCTCTCTCTCTCTCTTGGCATTTTCAAAACACCCTGAATGGACGAGAGGAAAACCGGCTGTGGTTACGCGGCCAGTACTTTGTGGTTATCCAATCCAAATTTTTATAGGCGTTCCAGACTCCAAATAACAACTGGGTTTCCTGGTGGCATTTTGCGATGGTTTTGAAGGAGAAAACAGGGACCATTGACAAAAACACCCTCTAAAAACAGTTTCACAGGCAAGCCATCCATACTGCGGTGAGCCCATCTGTCCGTTCATACGGTAGATGACATACTCACAGTCAACTAAAAAAATCACAAAGCTCACACAATAGACACAGTGGTAACATCTCATTGTTTCTAAAAGCTGTTCCTCTGGATTTATAACCCTTTTCCGGGAATGCAGCCGATGAACCGTGATTAAACCATGATAACACTGGCAGTGCCGATTTCACTTGATAACTTTTATTTAGCGAGAACGCGATGAAATGTACTGTAATAATGCGGCAAAACCAGCAACCACCAGCGAGAGACACTTCAAAAAGGGGTCAGCCGCCAAATATGCGACATCATTAAGGCTGCTATGTTGACATTGCTACACTAACAACGAGCAAACTACGCCTCTCAGCTGCACCAACATATGCTGATTAGCTCATGAGTATTTATAAGCATTCCTCATTAAAAAAACTGGGTACCACAAAACCAAAAAAGTTATCCAGGAGAGGCATTATTTTGAAGCGAGTGAAAACAGACTAACAAGGCGACGAAGTAAGGAAGACTTGCAGAAGAGTATGCAAACAATGACACAAACCTCACCTCAGATTGCTGGTGACATTTTTTGAGTAGAAGCTTACATTCTATCCCCACCTAAGTACAACGAAAATGTACCAGTGAGTGTCAGCTGCATGTCCAAGTAGTTATCTCAGTGCGGAAAAACCGGCAACAACAAAAACCTGTGTCCAGCGATGCTTAAATACCTGAATATGAACGCAGATGAAAAATGTCCAGGCAGGAGTGGAGTTTCATTGCCTTGTGAGGAAGTCACGTTCCTAAAGCAACACTCACTGAACCCCATCTTGTGCACAAGAGTTTGGCAAGCAGAGAGAGAGAGAGCGAGAGAGAGAGAGAGAGAGAGAGAGAGAGAGAGAGAGAGAGAGATTGTGTGTGTGAGATTAGCAGAGACGGACAGGGAGAGCCTTTGAGAGCTTTTGGGAGTTGAGAGTGAAGTGTAGTATTGTGTGTGTGTTGGTCCTATTGGGGTCTGCTTGCTGCGTGCCTCCTATCGGGTCTTTGAGACTAGTAGCTCATAGGCAGAGAGATGCACGGGGCTGCATTTAACTTGAAGAGGA